>NW_024882786.1:0-190417 GCF_019059575.1 Amphibalanus amphitrite | reverse complement strand
GGTCGTTGGTCATTGGTTGACCTTCCATAGGTCAATAACAACTGCCGTAATCGGTCCTGCTGTAACTTCTTGAAGTGAGATTTTTGGCCTGCCATGATCTCAAGAAAGATCTCACAATCAACGGTTATTCGGGTTAAGGTCATGCCATTTTCAGGACAGATAAAAATGATCGGCTCGATGGTACAGTTTTTTTTTGTAATCCGACCCTTTTAACGTGATCTATTCCCGAAAAATACCCGCTACCCCTATACGTATGGGGGTTAACCCGCGCCCCGCTGGGGCTCCTGGATTTCCACGCCCTGCTGGAGGTGGAGGTTGAACACCCCCTACTAACTTGGCTCCTGGTTCACTAGCGAAACGCCGTAGTCGGCGATCGAAAGAGCGTAAGAAATGATGAAGAAAAATATGGTCACTTTTTAGGTCAAATCAAAGGTCAGGTCACCAGAGGTCATCGAACGTAAAATTTCGCTAATTTCCAGGTCAACCTTTGACAGTTTTCGACAAACTGGCCTATAGCTCAGGAAAGGATAGAGCTACAGCGCTGCGGAAAAACGCATTCGATAGCTCTCTTTAACGTTTTTTCTGATACCTGCCCTCAGATTCAACCGAAGATTAACGGTTTAGCCTGCAGGAGACAAAAACTGCCAAAATGTACGTTGCTTGCTGATAGTTTTTCTTAAATAACTTGTCACTCAAAACTTGCGCAAGAGCTCACTTTTATCAGCATCGTGATCCTCCCGTCGAGAAGCATCGAAGGTTTTGTTGCATATCAGTCGATCCGTATCGTCGAGCTGAACACATCTAAGGCATTTCCATCGCTCTGAGATGCCTTTATCAAAGTTATTAGCGAATAGCTGTTAGATACCATTCATGACCTGAAATGACCTCAGGGACATACAGCGGGGTTACGGGTGCAATTTTCCGGTTCAGCGGTCATGTTTACTTGTAAATAAGAGTGTCACAGTGTTAGGAATGACACTGGTCCAAAAGAGGCGCCTTTCAATTTTCTACCATTTGCTTTGCGTCCTCTCCCATTGATAATGGGAGAGGGCGTGTAATTGACCTTAACTTTGGTCACCGACATCAAATCTCCGAGATACAAATTTTGTACATGCTGTTGCCTTTATCAATTCCTGAAAGTTTGAAAGAGATCTGTCACTCAATGCAGCTAAAGCAGGCGTTACAGTCTTTACTGAGGTGAGGTCACTTGACGTGATCTGGTGACCTGACCTTGAGTGACTCTGGTCTGAAATATTCACAACATGTGCAGAAACGATGTATGATCAATTGTTCCAAAATGGTGGCGCTCTGTGCCAACGTTTTTGAGATATTTGCGAGAAACCGCAGGGGAGGGGGCCTGCGGTTTCTCGCAGATATGGTACCCAAAGAGTCACGGAAAAGTATGGAATTTCAGCAACCTTGGTTGTATCACCAATGGGGTCTGGTAGGTGGGGGTAATGGCCCTGCCTGGCGCCAAAAAAGGGGGCACGACCCCGGAGGACCTGCCGACCGCTGCTCTAGCACATCGGTACTTACAATAAAATGTCCACAGAGGCTCTATAGGCGATGAACAACACACAAGCACAATCACCAACGGCCACGCCGCGCGGCACCGACACTGCTCACATCCGCTCTCGGAGACCAACGGCCGAAAACTGACAGATGCGCGCGGCCTTCAAACCGCAAACGGCCGATCTCGTTTCTGATTGGCTGATTGTTTCCATTTCAAATATCATCTTCACGAGGGTAAACAAGATCCACGCATGAAACGACTATCTGTACCCGAGTCACGATACCCAGGAGGGAAGAGTTTTCGTGATTTCTGGATCGCGAGAGTAATATTGATATTTACATGGTAATATACTCTTCGCTGGCGAATAAGTTCATATTAACCACGTACCGTTACTATGCCCATAATGGTAGCAGCGAGTTACCCTTTCAATATACTATTATCTTGCGGGTTTGATGAAAATGAACTCTCCAGGAGGTAGTAAAAAAGTTTTGAGTGCGGTGCGTTATTTTTTGGTCTGAGGGGCTTACGGCGGACCAAAATGAGACAGTTCCAAAACTTACGACTGTTAGAAATTTAGATGTGTCACGTTATAGACATTATGGGCTATCGGTTCTGAAGTTAATCGCACATTATCCTGTCTGTAAGAATATGAGCTGCTGCTCCTCAGTCCTCATCCGTTAGATCAATAGCTGGTAAAATTAAGAATAAGTTCGATGCTACGTAAAAAGCACCTTTTATCGGAGCATTGATAACTTTCCAGTTTACCTTTACTACCTCACATGATGTAAAGTAACGGTCATACCCGGTCATACGGTAACGGTCATAACGGTCATATTAGTAAAGTAATCTTGGTCATACCTACTTATAGGTATTAGACGATGCATGATATCCTGGTGGATAGAATGGTCAGAAGATAATCATTTAGTTTAACTCCCCTCGTATTATTTATACTCTTCAATATCGTTGCATTTCAAAATTATTTCTATGCAGGTTATGTCAGCATTTTTCTTCATATTTAAGCTACTTTTGGCAGTCCGATTTACCAAGTCCGTTCATTCATGCCTCTGCGGCGGCTGGTTGTCCCAACTGGCAACTGCAACTCCCAACTCTGTCTGGCAATGCTGCACTCCCGCATTTTGCAGCTACTATTGCACGCAGCAATGTTACGCAAGTCTCCGACCAGGAAACCTGCTTAGCCTGGTCGCTGAGGATAAACGATCCTCCAGTCTGTGTGCGCCTTGAATATCGAATCAATCGATCGGATATCTATCATATCGGCATTCCAAGTTGACACCACAACACGAATCGAGATGTCACGCGAGCTATCTCTCACATCACCCTCGCCCAACAACTCTGTCATCCTTTCAATCACGCATTTTGCACACATCGCTTGGCGCAACGCTTGTTTACCACATTCTCATATCATACTTGCCTCGTGAGTCGTGGACTGTGAATCACGGTCGGGAAGCCTGTCACGTGATCAACCCGCCCAGCGGGGGGAGGGGGTGACGGACTGACAACTGGGTCACTCGCTACCCGTCACACCGGCTTGTCTGTCACAATGCGGCACCTGTCATTGACCTGGAGACACCTGAGCGCGATTTGACGACTGGGCGGTATGCCAAATACGGCGGCCGGTTCGGCGTCCCATCCGGTTACGCTCCGTCTGTCCTGAATTGACGCGTCGAACGATCGACCCCGGGCGACTGATATTGCTTTGTGATGTCGCCGGATGCGTGTGGATACTTGTGATGTATGCGGCATGGCGCCGGTGGAATCCTGACGGCGACAGGGTCGCGGCAACAGACCGTTCTTGCGAACGCGCTATCGAACAGAATCGAACATAACATTAGCGCCTCGAGCTGCCGGTCTGACCTACTAGGGTCTGTTGGAGGCTGGATGTGACTGAGTGACTGGATGGAGGGGGAGGTCAGAGCACCTCGGACGGAGGCCACTGGTCCTGTCCTAGAGTCGCAGAGTTTGCATTTCTGCAGAGATCTAATCACCATGCAGCATGCCGCGGGTGCCGTGCATGTGGTTTGATTCAATGGAGCGGAAATTATTTCGTCATCGCTCAACTTGCTAAATGCAGACTGATTTATTGCATGCACGTTTGCAAGTTACGCAAATTTGCGTTCCATTTATGCTTCTATTCTTAGTCGTTTTAGAGGTAATTACAAAGGGATATAGACGGTCAGTGCGTTGACCTCCAGGGCCCCCGAGCAGATCACTTGTTCAGTGACCGGTGTATGCAGATCGCTGTCCCACATCCTCAGAGGTCACTCCTGGGTGACGGCACGACCGGAGCACTGCCCTGGGCCTCCCCGAGAGCGGGCCGCTAGGTGTGGCGCCGATCACTGACCCCGTGTTCCCTCTTCCGCAGGTGATCACTATGAGGGTGGTACTGGCATCGCTGGCGACGCTGCTGCTGGTGGCGGGGACGGCCACCGCCCGCACCGAGAGGCAGTTCCTCAAAAAGTGCCCACGGGGCTTCGACCTCATGTACGACCGCCAGGCGCGCAAGCTGACCTGCGAGTGCAAACGCAACCACCTCTACTGGAAGGAGACCGGCTTGTGCTACCGCGAGTTCACGCAGGGGCCATGCAAGCAGGGCAACAGGATCGTCCTGAACGCCACTAGCAATGAAGTCATCTGCCAGTGTCCCACCTTCTGGTCGCAGTACGAGGACGGTACGTGCCACGAGGACTTCACACGCGGCCCGTGTCCCGATGGAGAGCTGATCGTGTACGATCCGGCCACCGACCGCGGCGTATGCCGGTGTGACGCCTCCATGCGCATGCATTACTTCCCTAAGACCGGTAGGTGCTACCCCAAGTACAGCCAGGGTCCGTGCAATGACGGCCACATCGTCAAGTTCGACTACCGCAGCCTGGAGCCGCGATGCGAGTGCCGCGACGGCTACACCAAGTGGGCGGACGGCCAGTGTTACCAGCTGAACACCGCCGGACCGTGCGACCTGTCCGACTGTCCCGGCGCGCCCTGCCTGATCCAGAACCTGGAGACGCTGCGCACCGAGTGCACGTGCCTGCCCTCGGGCGCGCGCACCGCCGACGGCCACTGCTACCAGCCCTACTCGCAGGGTCCGTGTGACGCCGGGCAGTGGCTCGTGCTCGACAACGACGGCACCTCCTCCTGCGAGGCCAAGAAGCAGTGCACGCGCTTCGACAACTGGTTCTTCTGGGAGGGCACTGAGCGCTGCTACCGCCAGTACACGCAGGGTCCCTGTGAGCTGGGCCAGCTGTTTTACATGGACCCGACCACGGGCCAGCCGAGCTGCCGCTGCGATCCCACCTGGAACGCCTACTACTGGGCAGAGGACGGCCGCTGCTACGAACAGCACTCGGTTGGACCGTGCCCGCAGGGCATGTTCTTCGGCTACAACTTCACCCAGGAGCGCGCCGAGTGCAGCTGCTTCAAGAGCCACGTGCTGAACCCGGAGGACGGCACGTGTCTGGAGCGCCACACGCGTGGCCCGTGCGACCAGGGCGAGCTCGTGCACGAGAACGAAAACGGCCACCTCACATGCAAGTGCTCCAAGGATCTCAGCTCACACTACTGGGAGAAGGACGGCAAGTGTTACGAGCACTTCAAACAGGGTCCGTGCAAGGACGGTGAGACCTTCCGCATCGACCACCGCACCGGCCGGCCCAACTGCATAGTCTGGCAGGGCTAGAGGCGGCGCGCAGTCGCGGGGTAACTTCGATCTGAGCACAGCATTTGACAGTGGCGCGCGCGGGCCGGCTGCACGCGCGGCGGCTCGGCGGCGCGGTGCGGCCTGCATTGTGGGACGGACCGGGGTCAGAGGCGTGGTCTTGTTCAGCTGCTCGCGGGGAGCAGTGGCCCGAGACGGCTCCGCCGCGACAGGTGTCCCCAAGGCTGGCCGCTGACAGCGCACATTATCATTTGGCCAGAACCCGCCGCACACGGACGCTGCAGGCGCGCGGTGGTGAGCTGGCAGGCGTGCGTACGAGTGGATGTGTGGTATGGTGTTCCAGGGTGAGCGCTTATATAGAGACCGGGGCTTGATTGTAAATAAGACAGCGTGATAAGGTGATAGCAGAGTGCTGAGAGCCCATGTGTTATTGAACGTCATCGTATGATCTTAAGTTATGTTAGTGTTATGGTGGACAGGCAGTATTGAATCCGTTTGACTGGATCCCCGATCTGTTTTAACACGAATCTGATGTTGTGAGAGGAACATTCTCATAGCCTGTTCATGTAATCAGAGCAGATCAGTGTAAAATTCAGCGTTGATTGTATATCACTGTGTTTTTCTCAGTGACTTTGCTTGTAAATCGCTCGTGAATAAAGATTTACATTTCACTGTGGCGTTATTATCGACAATGATATTCTTACGACTAGGATTTCATTTATTCATTTCATTTCATTTCATTTATTTGTTGCACATCCTTCCATGCAGGCATAGTTATTTCAGGATGGCACATGATCAGGGAGCCACTATGCACAATGCACATGCTCTTTCCTCGAGCTGCGTTCGAGTTCACTAAGAGGAGAAAAAGAAAAAACAGGATCAAGGCAACACCTTAGACCACTTCAGCATCAAACTATACATTTCGTGGTGGCCTGATCGCTTTTCATTATCGAGGATAATGAAAGGGCCAGCGACTGGGGAAAGGGAAGGGTGATACCTAGGACGTTGATTGTCCTTTGAGCGCGCATTCAACAGTACGTAGTCAGACGAATGTTCCTGGTTATTAACCTTCCTTGAAAAGCTGAAACCCTTCAAACGTCGATAACTCCAGGCGAGTACGAAGGAAACCATTATTAACATGTCACTATCAAGGAAAACGAATGCTTCCAGAAGCGAATAAAAAGCAAAAGACCATAGCCAGTAACCTTTATAAAACGAAATATTTAAACATAGCCCCGCCTTGACCCCGGAGCAGACAAGCACACTGCCTGACCTCAGAGAGGACATGACTTAATTGCTCTGTTTACAATACTTCGCTATTTTGATGTCAAGTTTTACGACCCTGATAAGTGGTAGCTAATTCAGATCGCATTACTTTAACGACAGTGAGTAAACCTTTACCTTTGGCCTACCTCGAATAATCCGACCGGACGGGCTATACAATTACAGACCTAAACTATTCATGAAGAATAAGGACACAAAGTGCTCGCTCCCTTACCGATCATTTTCCATGATCGGCCCTCACAATGTCGTTTCTCGCCAGCTCGTCTGTAGCTGACCTCCATCGCCAAATCACTCGTCACGCGTCAGAATCGTCCGCGCTGCGTCACGATCCGTGACCGTAGGTCGTCACACAGCTGGCTAGTCGAGACGAGACTCACGACCGGTCCACGGAGGAGGGGGGGGGGGGGGGGGGGGGGTAACTCGGTCAAGGAAGGCACAAAAGTGACCCAGCAGGAACGGCGAATATCCCCACCGGGTCGGAAAGGGGACAACCAGACAGAAGTTTAAGGGTTTGACGTGGTAGAGACTAGCAGCTTTGAGCTAAGAGCGACAAAAAACAGCTTAAGTCATAAGTAAATAAACAGAAGCATATCTATCTCATTAGGTGGCTTGGTTTGAAACTAAGAGTGATTGAAAGTGAGGAAAGAGAGAGAGAGAGAGAGAGAGAGAGAGAGAGAGAGAGAGAGAGAGAGAGAGAGAGAGAGAGAGAGAGGGAGAGGAGAGAGAGAGAGAAAGAAAGAGGGAGAGAGAGGGAGAGAGAGAGAGAGAGAGAGAGAGAGAGAGAGAGAGAGAGAGAGAGAGAGAGAGAGAGAGAGAGAGAGAGAGAGAGAGAGAGAGAGAGAGGAGAGAGATCTTGGTCGGTCGATCTCGTGAAGCTCTGTACTGGGCCACTGAACAGCCAGTCACGGGTCAGCTCAGACCCAGCACACGTTCTGCTGAGCCGACGTAGCAAGGAGAAACCGGCAAGGCAGCTTTGGCGTCGGCCATGCATGCCCCCTCCTCTGAGCAGGGACCGCGGATTCCGGGGGGCAGGGTGTGCAAAATCCTGAGGGTGTGCAAACACCTATTTTTGCACACCCACAGTTCGTTGTGGGGGCCAATGCGGCCCTGGCGCTTGAGTGTCCCAAGCCGATTCTCGAGGGCCCCAGCGCGAGCCTGATGGTCCCGCACCGGTGCCTGAAGGCGTGAACAGGTTCTAGTGTTATCTCAGGAGTTATCTCAGAACCCCACCCACGCCATTTTTAGCGCTCCCACCGGCTCTTGAGGGCCCAGGTCGATGCCCGAGGGCCCCAAGTCGATGTCTAAAGGTCCCACGCCGGTGTCTGAGTACCTACATGGCTAGCTCAGGGATCCACGCCAGTTTCTGAGGGCCCTAACCGGCTCTTTAGGGCCCCTTGCCCCCTGCCCTCCTTAACCCCTCTTGGGGCCGATGCCTAAGGGTCCTGCATCAGCACCTGAAAGCCCACAGAGTTATCTCAGGGCCCCACACCAGTTTCTGAAGGCCCTCACCGGCTCTTGAGGGGCTCCAGACCGATATCCAAGGACCTCTGGCCGATGCCCGAGGGCCCCAAGCCGTTACCCGAGGGCTTTACACAGCTATCTCAGGGTATAATGCCACTTTCCGAGGGCCCTAACCGGCTCTTGAGGGCCCCAGGCCGATTCCTGAGATCCCCAGGCTGATGTGAGAGGGCCGACCGACTGAGGCGGCCCCTACGTCAGTTTCTAAGGGCGTCCACGACCGCCGTCTGGTCAAAGCTGATCTCTGAGGGCCCTACGCAGGTTTTTAAGTGCACTCAGCTCTTGTTTAGGATCTCACACCGGCCTCTGAGATCGGATGGCTTATGCATGACGCAGAGGATCCCTTACCGGCTCCTGAGGGCTCCGTGCTGATAGTTGAGGGCCCCATGCCAATACTCGAGAGTCACATTCAGTAATCTCAGCGCCCTACACCAGTTTGAGGAACGCCGTTCGGCCAAGGCTGACCTCCGAGGAAAAGCCCTTTGCAAGCCTCGGAGTGCCCTCACTTTCATTTTTAGGATCTCACACCAACCTCTGAAGTCGCAGGGCTAAAGGATGCTTCTGATAACCCTCACTAGCGAGCTGACTTTTCGGACCTCGAGACGCAGTTACAGCGTGTATTAATTGATTTTCCCAAGATTCCATTTATGATCTGTGGCGATTTAAACTGTGATATGTTGAAGGAGGAGAGTTTTCGTGCGCGTGTACACCTCAGTGACTTTTTATCGAATTATTCTCTTGAGCAGCTTGTAACCGTTCCAACGTACACTTCCGGCTCGTTGCTAGACGTCTGTATGGTTAAAAATAGAGAGCTTGTGCGTGATTGCTCTGCATCCTTTTGCCACTTCAGCCCACACAAACTCCTTCGTGTGTCTATTAACGTTCCGAAACAGCGCAAAAATCCTACAGTTGTTCAATCCCGCTCGATCAACCGTATAGATGTCGATGCCCTGAACTCTGACCTGATGTTTGCCGATTGGGAGGGCGTGTTTAGTGCCACGAACGTAAGTGACCAGTGGGATGCTTTCCTGACCGAATTTCTGCCGATTTTTGACGATCACGCACCTATAAAGAATATTACCATCCGTAATCCTACAGCACCACCAGTTACCCCCGCCACACTTAAAATCATGGATCAACGTCGTACCGCGTTACAGCAGTTCGGTAGAAAGTCGGAGGTTTACAAAGACTTAAACCGAACTGTCCGGGCCGCAGTGCGACGAGACCGACGCGGCGAACTTCACAGAGAGATTAGTGGGCGGGGTCCCAACAAGGTGTGGAAAAGTATTAGGTCGGTTGTGGCTGGTAAGAAAGACGGACCTAGTGTTCAACCTGATGTATCGGCTGACGTTTTAAATTCTTTTTTCGTTTCTGTGGGTCCCCGCGTCGCTACAGAGATCCGTGACCAAAATCCAGTTGTTAAGCAAATTGGCCGTTTGCCGCGTGTCGTAACCGGTAGATTTAAGCCCAGACCTATCTCTCTCGGTGAACTCGGTCACACCGTTTTCAATATGCGCAATTCTGCCGCCTGTGCGTCTGATGGCGTCTGCATTCGCATGCTGAAAACTGCTTTCCCATCTATCGGTGACGTTATCCTTCACATCATTAACACTTGCATCTCAAGGTCCGATATCCCCTTTCATTGGAAACACTCTATAGTTCACCCCATCTTCAAGTCTGGAAACCCATCTGATCCCACTAATTTCCGACCTATCTCCTTAGTACCTGTCATTATGAAGGTGGTCGAGCGAGTCATTCACAAACAGCTCTATCGCTATCTCTCCCAAAACCATCTTCTGGCCAATACCCAGCACGGTTTCCGACCCCGGCACTCAACTGAGACAGCACTTCTGTCCGTCAGTGACCAAATCCTGGCCGCCACCGATAGGGGGGATGTCTCTATGCTATGCCTTATTGATTTAAGCAAATGTTTTGATGTCATCAACCATGAGTTATTACTCGCTAAATTGGCAATGCACGGCATAGAGACATCCTGGTTCGCCGCTTATCTCCAGGGTCACACACAGAGTGTGTCATTGAAGGACGAGTCCGGTCGCCGGGTATTATCACAACCTCTCCCCAACTCTATGGGCGTCTTTCAAGGCTCGGCACTCGGTCCCTTACTCTTCACGGTATTTTCCAATGATCTATCACTTTATTCTGAGGATGCAGCAGTCTTCCAGTACGCTGATGATACTCAATTGTTGGTGAGTGGCCCTTTAAACGACCTTAGGGGACTCATCTCGCGCTTGGAAGCGTCACTGGCGTCTCTCGACCATTGGTTCAGTGCAAATGCTCTTAAAGTAAACACTGCTAAAACTCAGCTCATGGTTTTCGGCAGTCGGCAAAATTTGAGAAGCATACCTGCTTTCACCGTTTCTTTTCGCGACACCAAGCTAGTGCCATGCAAGCAGGTGGGCAACCTGGGCGTTATCTTCGACGGCACCCTGTCCTGGGACGCGCATGTGTCCGAGCTCAGTCGCCGATGCACGGGTCTCCTAATTGGCCTCTCCCATGTCCGCCACTACCTCCCCGACGGTGTCACCAAGACACTAGTGGTGGCTCTCGTCATGTCACGGATCCAGTACTGTCTCTCCGTATTTGGTAATGGTAGCCAAAAGAACTTCGATCGCATTCAGAAAATTCTTAACTTTGCCGCTAGAGTCATTTTCGGTCGCCGTAAATTTGATCATGTCTCCCATCTCCGGGACCAACTCGGCTGGATGGCACCTAAAACAATGGCTGAATACCATACCCTTATCACGGCGCACAAGGCCATCCAGAGAGGTGAACCCGAGGAGATCGCGACCCTATTTTCCAAAAATTCCCAAACACGAGCAAGGTCTACTCGCCAAGACCACCTTTTCCACTTACCGCGACCCCGACTAGAGACCGGAAAACGTAGATTCGCCTACCGTGCCGCGGCGCTCCTAAATACTCTCCCCCTCGAGCTAACGCAGTTGCCTCCAGCCAGATTTGCCCGTGCTGTAAAAAAGGGGCTTAAGCCTAGCCAGAGTAGCCATAGTAGCTAGCCTCATGACTCTTGGACTATGAAAGGCAAACGAGTCTGTGTGTACATAGTTATGAACGCGGCTTCGTGCTGGTTACACCAAGTATGTGCGTGTTCGGCGTTCGCGTTGTGTATTTCGTATCCGTAAGTGTGTGCGTTTTCTTGTGTAGGTACCTATTTCTTGTGTTATCTTCAACCAGCTCGGACTCGGAGTGTAATCGCCACGCCGATTGTGGATTGCTCTTGATTGTCAATACATACATACATACATACACTAGCTCGGACCCAAATCGATGCATGATGACCCGACAGAAGTGCCTGAGTAGCCCACACGGCACACAGTAATCTCAGGGCTCACACCAGTTTCTGAGGGCCTACACGAACGCTTTTTGGCCAAGGTCGATGTCTCGGGGCCCTATTCAGGCATCGAGGCTACTCGGGCGCCAAGAGACGGTGGGGGACCTCCAGGCGAGCTTGCTTGGTAGTAGTTGGTACCCCATGGAGCCGGTGAACGGTGTCAAAGAGCCCGGTGCGGGGGCCCAAGAAGCGGCGTGGGCATCCATATTTCTATGTACATGAGGTATTCCAGAGGCCGTTATGGGACCTTCAAAGACCGTGTGCGGTGCGCCGGTGACCCTTAGAATTGCCGTCGTTGGGTCTCAGGAGCTGGCGTGCGGCCTTTATGGGGCCCCAAAGCCAGCGTGCGGGCCGTAGAGCAATGGGGAAGCTAAGGGGGCCGGAGGCCAGACCCCCATAGGTCATAGGGGCCAAATCGATGGGCCCAAGTGTACCAACATCAACTGTGCAAAAGGGCTCTCTGAGGCCCGTAGGGGCCCTTGAAGGTCACTGTAAGCCTTTAGGGGCCTGTTTGGGAAAATCGGAGATCGATTTGGATCACGTTGCATGCATGCATGTGCATTTAGGGGAAGCGGGGGTAACACCGCCCCCCTAAGCTTTTCTAACGGAAAAATCTCAGTATGAGCGGCCCGGCCCGGCCCGGCCCGGCCTGTAACGCTTTTGAGAGGCTTATATCTCAGCAACCGCTGGACCGATTGGCCTGCGGTCTTTTTTGCTGGGTAGCCCCATCCCTTCTACCCCGTAATTGACTACTTTTGATACATCTCAGTGACCGTCGTGGCACGTGCCACGTGAAAAGTCAAGGATGTTCAAGCAGTTTTGCAAAAGTAATGATTTTGAGAGGCCCATATCTCAGCAGCGGCTTGAGCGATTGTCTTGCGGTAATTTTTATAGGGTAGCTGCATCCCTTCTACCAAAGGTTGGATACTCTTGATCTATGTGAGTGGCCCCCACTGCACGTGCAAAATAGAAAAAGAAGAGGTGCCGAATTTGCTCCCAGTTCAGTAACTCTGTAATTAGGTACTCTGTTAACCCGCGCGGGGCTGGGGGGGTAAATTTTACCCACCCTCGCGAATTTTTGCAATAACTCAAAAACGGCGGCGCGTAGCGCCGCCAAACTTTCAGTATCTTTTCTTACATCAATTTGACACGTCCCCTGAAAATTTGAGCGAAATCCGTCGGAAAGTTTTTGAGAAATTGACGTTTTAGTGACGTCATGTTCGCCATTTTCGCCTCAAAAACGGCAAAATTTCAAACGCCGCTAACATCTTCATTTTTAAAGGAATCAAGACGTAACAAAAAAGGTTATACGAAATTCTACTTTGTCTATCAAATGGCTATCTCGGTTTTTTGAAAATTTTGGATTTTGGCCAACATTAAAAAAAAACTGACTTTTTTGGGAAAATAATTATAAAATTCAAAATTTTGAGTGTATCGAAAAAAACGGAATATATGTCAGGGATGTGGTCTATGTGCACCTACATACCAATTTTTAGAAGAATCGGTTCAAAAATGTGGGAGCTATTAAAAATTTCATGACGTCACGACACACAAAAATTTTGAAAAATGAATTTTTTAGAAGTTCTAGACCTCGTACGGAAACAAAAATAGCACCATTCGATTCGCCGTGAAAACTGCATCAGATAGACACCTTTTTAGGCCTTAACAGCCAACTTCAAAAATTGACCTCACTTGACCTGACCTCGACCTGAAATTCATCCAGATGTGGTCCATATCACCTATTGAGTGTGCCTATTGAATTCTATGAATAAAATAACCCATAAAAGATGTGTCGCACATGCCCTTTTCTACATTTTGTTTTTGGTGACCTGACCTGACCTGACCTTGACCTTGACCTCTGAATGAAATTGTATGCAGCGAATATTGTCTTGGTAGCCTAAAAACACGTTTTGGGCAATCAGTCTCAGTCCATTCTTCGGCAACTACGGTGCAAGGCCGATACTGTAGAAACTTGCAATTTGTACCCTTGACCTGACCTTGACCTTGACCTCAAGGCTCAAACTTTAAATTAAGTACATGTTTTTAGTTGTTCGTGATGAGATATTTCGATTGGTGTTTGAATTTTCCAAATCGGACCATTAGTTCGGGAGATAACAGGGGGGGGGGGGGGGGTAAATTTACCCACCCCCAGCCCCGCGCGTTCGGCTGGAGACCCCAGCCCCGCGCGGGTTAATGCATCTCCTGACCGTAAGATGCTCGCTCAGTCATCTTACGACCGTCAATTTTGAAGGTTTTCCCGCCCCGCTTCCTTAGAACCGGCTTATTCCGGAGCAGTGGCGGCGCTGACTTTTTGGAAGGGGCCCTGCGTGAGATGGGGGCCCAATCGCCACATCTTGCACACCCTACGAGAATTTGAATCCGCGGTCCCTGCCTCTGAGCAAGCAGATGGTGACCAGCAGAGCTGAGAAATAGGCCCTGCTGGCCGCGACCAACCAGGTCATGAAAGGTAGAATGCAAATATGTTGTTTGAAAGGTGATATCATAAAGAAAACGGCGCAAAATCGGGTAATGTCATTGAAAAAAGCTGCGAAATATGCAAATAACTGAATGGCTGCATTTCTCAGTTGCAATTTGAATACATAGCCTACCGATGCACGACGTTATGTTACGTGATCTTTGATTACATATGCACTTTGAGTCTTCAATCACAGCTAAACCACGCCGGTACAGCAGACCAGCAGCTCTAGGTCAAGGACAGTCTCAGTTTTAGTAGCTGGACTGGCTGGATTGCAATCTCAGGCGGGCCACGTTTAAGCTTCATCTGTCTCCAGACCTCCAACGAAATATTATTTCAATTTTTTATGGAGCATGATAGGATGTACTTACATCGTGCATGGATCGTATAGCCTCTAGAGACCCCGGGTGCACTATAGTATACATGGCTTCAGCGCCGTCTATATCGCTCCGATGTACTTCGAGATCGCAATAGCTATGGTCATACCTCAGACTGATCCAATGCCTGCCATCTGGTGCCAAAAACAAACCTTTGGTTGCAAAATTTGCCGCCAGGGGCCTTTTCGACTTCGCTATGTCGGGGCGACGGACGCGTTCAGGTGAGGCTCCGACATGTTTTCTTTTTTTCTTATTATCATGCCATGTTATCATCATTTTTGACATGTTGCTAGTTATGAGAAAGGTGCTGTGCAAATATGTGAATAGTTATTTTTGCTTTAGCCTTCGTAATTTTGACGAAATGTGTTATCGTACTTGATTGTATACTATAGTATACATCCGGACTTCAGACTTCATTTCATGCCACCCGATGATGCAAGTGCCCTATATCTTATATTCCACTCTCTTGAAAAAAAACTTTATTGTATCGTGACTGTAAGACACATATTAAGATAATTGTCATACCTAAACCACAAAATTAAATCCTACTTATTGAATGTGTATACTATGGTATCCATCAGGATTCGCTCGTTTCTTGATTTGTGTACTATAGTATACACTTAGGCTTACATTACAACAGGACATGTGCACTCAAGTATACATTCAGGACGTGAAGCGTAAACATACTTGTGGTTCCCACGGACACATCTCAATAATTATTGCGCTAAAACATGGCACAACGTTAGGGACCGGTTAGTATGGTGTTGCACACAAGTCAGACGGGGTACCATTTCACACTCAGGCACGTAAACGACTCACCTTTGCGCTCTCTCGTTCATCGCCCTAACGGCGTTTTACTGGTATTTGATGGTAAAATACTGTTCTTGAATGGAGAATAAATGGTCAAACTACCAAAAGGGATCGTGGCGTCACAGTCTGCATGCCATCACTGAAAAGTTAGGTCGGATTATAGAGCGAAGTTTGATAAACTGTGCTGTTTTATAGGTGGCCTATCGTCTGCCAGTATCAAGGCCATGCTCGAAGCACCTGATTCCGGATCCGACGTAGATGTCTCTGATTCAGGAGACGCCCAGTAAACATGCCGACGTTGGGCCGAGGCTCGGCCCGACGTCGGCCCAACGTCGGTTCAACCTCGGCCCGACATCGGCTGGACGTCGGATATGCCCGCATGTTCCGACGTCCAGCCGAAGTCCAGCCGACGTCGAGCCGACGTCGGGCCGAGGTCGTTTGCCGAGGTTGACGAGATCGTTTGTCGTTGGACCGACGGGGCCGACGTCGGCATCTTTATTGGGACAACGCGCCAAAAATATCAACCGGCGGCGGGATTCGAGCCCCCCAGTCGCCGACGTCGGCATGTTTACTGGGACAACACGCCAAAATCATCAGCCGGCGATGGGATTCGAACCCGGTGTTGTTCAAACGCGAGGTTAGTGCGCTAACCACTACACCACGCAGCCAGCTAACGAAATATGTTTGTTTTGTTGGGTTATGCCCTTTCGGTCTGACAAGACCATTTCAGAGCCGGAAAGATCATAGGATGGAGACATTGGTCTTCTTGGCGAGCACCCTGGATCCAGACTCCAGTTCATATAGAGTCCCTGGTCCCATTGCTGTTACGTGACACTTATTGGAAAGGGCGACCCCACAATGGATTCATATAGCCACTCTTACACACCTGCACCAACGTTTCCCAAAGTGTCCCTTTGATAAGTGGCACTTTGGCAAAGTGACACTTGCCGACTGGCCTTTCTATATGAACTGGGCCCGGCCCTGGTGAGTTGCCGGTGCTGAGCCTGACCAAAGGATAGGCCTGGCAGCCCCCAAGCAAGCACTCACCGCACCCGGCTACGGGCGAGCTCGGCTTACGGGCAATCCCAAATGGGTTAAAGTTTCCCGTCCAGTCCGGATCAGGGGGTTGCGGCGTGGAGGAAGATTTGAGTTTCTTGAGGATATTTTGAATACAGAAGCTCTTTATGAAAAATCAAACATGCATTTTATACCAATACCAATACCAATTTTTATTCAGGCAAATCCACTCATAGTGGCTATTCCTTGCCATCAGTCAAGTTGTGAAATGCAGTGATATAAAAAGACATTCACACTTTCCACATGCACATAAACTAAAACGGGCATAATAAAAAGGGAAAAACTAAAATAAGACAATAATGACGACGACAGCAAGTAACTAGTAGTAAAACACGCATTCCTATGTTTCCCTCGTGCTAATAACTCGCTTGAGAGCGTGATTAAAATTGGCGACTGTCATCGTGCGCATTTCCACTGGGAGGGCATTGTACAGCATCGGTGCACGGTACAAGAACCGGCGCCTCCCAGTCTCCGTCCGTACACGTGGCAGACGCAGGTCATCATCATGTCGAGTGCTCCGTTCTCGTGCCTCACGGTTTGTTTGGAGTGAGGATGAAAGCGACACTGGTGTGTGATGCATGCAAATTTTGTGGAGTAATGCGAGCGTATGAAATTTAAATAGGTCCTCCGCATCGAGCCACCCCAGTGCCGCCCTGACGTCCGCTGAACGGCTGAACCTCCTTCGACCTGATACGACACGCGCAGCAAAGTTAATCACTTTTTGAATCTTGTCTAGATTCTTTCGGCTGCCGTTGCCGTACACAGGGAGGCAGTAGCGGACGCGGGAAAGCACCAGGGCGGCTACGATGGTGGGGAGGACCTCGACCGGAAGATAGTGACGGATGTGCGACAGGCCAATGAGGATCCCGAAGCATTTGCGCGTAATTTCTTGCACATGGGCGTCCCAGGACAGGTGGCGATCAAAGACCACCCCTAGATTTTTAACTTCTAAGACGGGCTGAATTGTACGCTCGCGGAATTTGACGCCGAAAGGTGTGATGTTCCGCAGATTTTGTCTACTGCCAAAAACTATCAACTGAGTTTTGTCGGGGTTCACCTTGAGAGAATTTGCGCGGAACCAGAGGTCGAGAGAGGAAAGGGCCTGTTCCATGCGCTCAGTCAGATCTGACAGGGCTGTCCTGTTGCCGCAGACCATGACCTGGGTGTCGTCCGCGTACTGGACAACGGTCGCATCCGGCACGAACAGGCTGAGGTCGTTTGAAAAGACGGTGTATAAGAGGGGACCTAGTGCCGAACCTTGAAAAACGCCCATGTTGTTCGGAAGCGCGGTTGATGTCTGCCTGTTGCCAGAGACATCAGTGAAGCTGACGCTCTGTGTGTGGTTCTGCAGGTACGCCTCAAACCATGCAGTGTCCACACCGTGTAACTGAAGTTTTTGAAGAAGCTTAGAATGGTCTATGACATCGAAACATTTACTAAGATCAAGCAGGCAGAGGAGCGAAATTTGATTTTGATCGTTAGCCAGGAGAACGCGATCCGAAATGGTGACCAGTGCCGTTTCGGTGGAATGGCGAGTGCGGAAGCCGTGTTGGGTGTCGGAAAGGAGGTGGTTGATAGTGAGGTAGTGGTACAGCTGTCGCTGCACCACTCGCTCAACTATTTTGGATATAACTGGGATGATGGATATGGGCCTGAAGTTGACGGGATTGGAAGGATCGCCGGATTTATGGATGGGATTGACGAGGGAGTGTTTCCACTCCGCAGGGATATCACATCGAGTAAGGCACGAGTTAACCAAATGGAGCAGTATGTGGCTGATCACAGGTAGACACATTTTTATGACTCGGACACATATGCCATCGACCCCGCAGGCCGAGGTTCCGGGCATGCTTAATATGACGCTGTTAAGTGTACAGAGGTCGATGGCAGACACGGCAAAGGCGCACGCTCCCACTCGCGGCAGCCTACCGGGGATACTCGGTTCACTCCCCTGTAGTCTCACCTCGTGCGCGACTTTCGGCCCAACGTTAACAAAGTAAGCGTTCATATCACCAGCGGACACCAGGGGCACAGTCCTCTGTGATGGCTGTTTTCCCGCTACATGCTGTCTGATATTGCGCCACAGTGTGTGAGGGCCCTGCTCCTGAATGCGGTTGGCAATGTCCGCTCGGCTGTCACTGCGTATTGCGGCCCGTACGGCCCGGTTGGCGTCCCGGTACGCGTCAGACCCGTGTCCGTCAGCCCGCAGCGCTGCCCGCCGGCGGCGCATCAGATCCCTGGTCGCGGCGGTGACAGGTGGGGCAGACGGGTTCCGGATCTTAACGGTCCGAGTAGGCGCATGGGCGTCCAAAATAGGGGTAAACACTCTCACAAAACTCCGCCACTGATCGGACACGGTCCGGGACGCAAAAACAGACTGCCAGTCGGCTGAGGCCAAATCGAAATGCAGTGATGGTACATCGACATTACGCAAGGACCTACTTTGGGCTAAAATGGGCTTGTGGCGTGGTCGGGGGACGGATAAATCAAAACGTACAAAGCGATGCGGGCTAAAATGGCAGTGGTACACTCCGGACCGAGACACAACACAGCCTGCATTGGTAATCACCAGGTCCAACAGGGAACCGGAATTGAATGTCGGACACGTTACATGCTGGCTGAGAGAATATCGCACTAGAAATTCACTTAGTTTATCGCGCCCGAAGCTGCTTTGAGTGTTGAGCATGTTACAGTTAAGGTCGCCGGCGAGTACGATTGGACACTGCGGATAAGTCATGAGAGCGAGCTGGAGCTGTTTATCAAGTTCATCGATGTCATGGTCGAGGGCGGCCTGAGTGTGGCGCGGCGGGCGGTACAGTGACGCAAGCAACAGCTGGTGCCGATCCCACTTGATGTGACACCACAGCGACTCAAGCTTGCATTGGTTATTGTCGATCTCAGGAGTTTTTAGCACCGTGGTTTTAATGTCACTTTTGTGAAGAATGGCCACACCGCCGTACCCGCGCCCATCAGGACGGTCGGCTCGCGTGACAGTGAAGCCAGGGAAGACCAGGAGACGGTTGTTGAGTCGCGGGCACAGCCAGGTTTCCTGGAGAAGGACGATGTCGTATTTGCATTGCTCCAGCTCGTGACGTAGCTCCACGACCTTGGGCTTGAGCGATTGAATGTTAAGGGTGCAGGCTCGCAGCTCTCCCCGCGCCGCCCCCGCCCTCCAGCGCTCGCCGTCCCTGCAGCCGCGCCGCCGGGAGCGCCGGCCGCGCCTCTTGCCCCGGCCGACCGATGTAGGCGGCCCGGCCGCCAGTGGAGTCCGCGCGACGGGTGCACCAGGCGCGTCCGCGCTCCGGCCAAGGTCAGCCGCGCCAGTGGCTCTCAACCTGTGACCCGGCGCGGTGGGCTGATTGGGGTCGGAGGCCACACGGCGGAGCACCGCTGGAGAGTCGTTGGGTGCACGTGCACCGTGAGACACCTCCCTGGGGCGTCCCGGCGGTCGGGTCAGCACAGCGCGAGCTAGACGGTCCCCGTGCGGCGGCAGAGTCACGGAGCGGCTAGAGCGGGCACGGAGCACGGGCGGGCGGCAGTCACGGAGCACGGTGACGGTCAGCAGGCGCACGGACGCCAGCTGCGCGTCCGTGCGCAGCTGGCTTATATTATTTTAACGGTCAAAACAGCGGCCGATGTCGGTCCGACGTCGCCCCGACGTCGGCCCGACGTCGGCTGGACCTCAGCAATTGATCTCGGTCCGACGTCGGCCCGACGTCGGCTGGACCTCGGCTGGACGTCGGTACATGCGGGCATATCCGACATCCAGCCGACGTCGTGCCGAGGTTGGACCGACGTCGGGCCGACGTCGGCATGCCGATGCCGAGATGCCGACGTCACCCCGACGTCGGCCGACGTCGGCATGTTTACTGGGCGAGTACATCCCTCGAGTCGATCCTGCTCCTGGGTCCGACAGTGAGAGTGACCTCGAGTTAGGTAATCAAGATGTCACCCCCAATGCTCCTGAGTATGTTTACAACGAGTATGTTTTTTTCCATGCAGATATCACCTCAAAAGGTTTAGAACACATCAGCCTATTCATCACATTGCTAGACATTGTCCATGCGACCCTTAAAAAGCATATTTATCACTTTTAATATTAACAACCAAGTGCAAAAAAATAAGTTCTGAAACCGAATGTATACTATAGTATACAGGTCACTGCGCATGCGCATTGGGGCATATGGCCAAAACGACTGGAAATTTATCAATCGCACCACTTAAGCAGACTATATTCCAAATTTCGTCTTTTTTTATCTGTAAACTTGCTCTCGGGTCTCTAGAGGATAGATACATCTTGTGTATTGTCGTGCTTTCTTTCATGCTTACATGTCAGCTGCTTGAAGTTGATGGCTAAAATAAGAATTCGGACGCAATAATGGAGGTGTTAGGTTTCGCCAAGCCATATTCTGCAGTGACCACCTTTTGAGTTCAATCATAGCATAGGAAACGATAGTGAAGAGTCGGAGAGGACGAGACTAACAAAGCATTAAGCTTAGATTCGTTTATTTAATTTGTAAGCTTAACGATTGCAGAAGGCATAAATGCTTGGGAGGATCGCACATTTTATAGTCCTACATGAAACAATAGCTGTCATTTTCTCACGATTAGCCGATTTCACTGGCCACGCAGCCATTACCGGAGGGACCCTCAGAATCTGCCGGAGGCTGCAGATGCGCAACACCTGTATGACAGGCTGGATAGCGGACATGTCTGTGGGTCACCGGAGGTGTGTTCCGATATACGAGCCCTACCTGTGCCGCACAGGGCGACATACTGCGGTGCCCTGGTCATCACTAACAAGAGAGTGCCACCTGCGAGGAGCACTGGGTCGAGGGTGCGCCTGATCGGCATCTGAGGCAGCCCCGTTGTTGACTCTGACCTAGCACGTCGGACATGCCGCGGCAGATGCAGACTTCTTCTGCGACAGCGCCCCTCCACTTCCGCCCATCAATCCTGGACCGGAAATGTCAGCGGACACCCGTGTGTGACTCGGCAACACGCTGGGTGTCCTATCGCCACTTCTTGCTACCGCCCGACCCTTTCCGGGTCCTCCGGCGAAGGACTCGGCGCAGAGCGCTCCGAAGGACCCGGCTGTTGTGCCGTGTCGTCTCTCCTCCGAGACTGGGTCGCTCCGCCCTCGTGCCTCTCTGTCGAGACGATTCAGCATCTCGTCCGCCCTCAGCTGCCCTTGTCAGAACGCGGTCAGCTATAGAGGAGATGGTAGCGATAGGGCGGCGGCGAGAATCAGTTCCGGTAGTGTACCGCCCTCCGGTGGGGGCGTTGTCATTCCGCTGAGAGGGGCGGCTTTTGTAACCAGAGATCGAGATGTTTTGCTAGACTGGAGCTGAGCTTGACTGTCAGGGTCGCGGCGCACATCTGAAGGAGCCCGTTTCGCAACTCTGTCGGCAGTGTGAGCGATGGGCGGGATCGGACAGAACGCTGAAGGGTTGTGGGAGCCTCAGATCGTCGCCGATGAGTGCTATCTTTGATCATCGAGTGCGGGCGATGATTGGCAAATTGGTTTCCCACCAGTCCGACCGCCGATCGTGGGGAGAAGGAGGGGGGGGGACGATGGTAGGTCACGAGCTCATCTAACTAGGGTAACTATATATCAACGCCATCTAACTTCAGGCAAGTCGCATAAAGATGACTTTTATCATCATCACAAAATAAAACCATTTAGTGGAGGTATGAAGGTAATATTGAAATAAAGATGAAACAATAATGTCACTATAATTGTCATATAGTAGTCATAATAATCACTATTACAGTCATTGTGCCTGCATATATCAATGTTAGAAGATAGAACAGATGGGCACTTACCTCCAAGGCTCAGCGAACTTCTAGTGCCGTGAGTGGCCGCGCACTAAAAAAAGAAGAAGAAATAAAGCAGGGTGCTGCGTCCTTTTATTGTAGGTAGATAAAAATCTCTTAAAGCACGCTTGCAGGTTTTCATTTCTAACATCGGCGACTGCAATACCAAGGATGTTCAAACTTGAATGTCCATTCCAGAAAAGATTGATGAATATAGCATAACGTCAACACATGCGTAATAAGTTCCATTGCCTAATGCATCGAGTTTCCGAGGACTTCACGAGAAGTCTCTGCCCATCTCTGGTAGCTAGAAAAGTCGGCTTTGTGCCTGTGATGTGGTGAGTATGACTGGTATGAGCATGTCAGTATATATCACGGGAAACGCCGCTGGACGTTCGTGTAACTGTTCGCTATTCAGATTGCAGACGCTCTTAAAAGAATCAATGCTTGGCGCCAGGAGTCGAGCACTTGTCCCTTTTCTTATGGTACAAAGCCACATCTCGTATGTATACGTGCAGTAAACGTCTGTCAAATAAGCTAAAATGATACTCCTGTGTGCAGTAGGAGAGTAAAAGCCGTTTTCACGACGGCCATCGGGTTCATATTTGGTGCACATTTGGTGCAGATTATGTGCAGATTTGGTCAAATTAGGTTAAGTGTGTCTCTTAGTAGCTGTCAGCTAGGGTTGCACTAATTGCTAATATGCCTACTTTGTCATATTATCAGAGAGTATCATCGATTAAAACACTGAAATAAATTCATGAAATAAAGATATTTGCTGTAAAAGAGATTAGGTGCAGATTTGGTCAAATTAGGTGCACTCACCGGATAGCCCGTTGTGAAAACGGCTAATATCGAGTTACATAGGTATCTACCCACGCATTGAACAAACTTGTAAACGTTTGACAGGTCAGCAATAGACGGTAGTTCAATATGCTACTGCATGCCTGTGCTCGGTGCGGGTCATACTATCGGCTCTAATTCGCACTATTCCGCTACCGTGCACACGCACACGAACGGAACTCGGCCCGGCACGGTCGGGGCCTGTCCTTCCCACGCCAGTTTGCCCCGAACAAACTGTGCACGTCGCACCGCTGCAATTGTGCATGTGCACAGTGCAAAGTGCGCAGTGCAAGAGTAGTGAGGCCCCCCACTCCCGGCCCGCCCCCGCGCGTGCGACATTGTCGATCGAACCGTAACCGCCGCTGAGCCAACGTCCGCGCTAACTCGACACTGTGCGACAACAATGGTGCTTTGTTTGCGCCCGACCCGCCGGCCGGACCCGTCGAAAGTCATACCGACAGTGAGTTACGACGCTCTGAAAAACGCCGGCGCGCGTGGCTGTGGATGTCCCTCAGGCTGACCTACTGACCACGCGCGGTGACCGCACGCGCAAATATGCGCATACCAAGTGTAAATGTGTTGATGTTTGTCGACTTGGTTAGAATAAGAGACAGTGTGTGCAATGTGCATGTATTGCTGATAGGATGCTGCTGAGGTTATGCGCTTGTGGGTGTGACCTAGTGAGTGTGACCTGATTATTTACTCAGTGCACGATGTGTGTGAATTGCGAACAGGAAAGCTGGAGTCTGTGACGAAAAGCAGATCCATAGAACCTTTCTGTTTGGATGGTGGCGTTACAGTCAATTTTATAAATGCCCTGAATGTCAACGGACTTGTAACATCGTTTAATGTATGGGAGCTTGAGTGTGGGACTGTCAAGAGCGATTGTTCTTGGTAAATTTTATGTGATGGATTGTTCGATTAAACCATAAGCAAAACGATTACGATTTATTACGTTTATGCGTTTATTTCAGCTATCATTACAACACGCCCAAGACACCCTTCTCGGATAGGGGTAGGCACAACTATAAATCACAGTCAGTATACGAGCTCTGACACATTTGACCACGACTCGGCGCATTTCGTTTGAATCGGTCACCACACCGTCCAGACGTCCGCTTCGGTCAAGTGAAACGATCGCGTAAAAAACTCCGGTTCTCCATGGGAACTTGAAGCACGCCTGAGTTCGTCCAGCGTGATCCAATAGCTTGTCATTGAGCCAGAATGTGAGGACCAGTGTGGGGACGTGTGAGGAGCAGTGTGGGGACGTGTGAGGACCAGTGTGGGGACGTGTGAGGAGCAGTGTGGGGACGTGTGAGGAGCAGTGTGGGGACGTGTGAGGAGCAGTGTGGGGACGTGTGGGGACTGAATTGTAGGAGAACGTGCAAGAACGAACTCTTTTGCCGGCGCCCACGGCCACACAGACTGCTCGTTATTAGCTTTGTAAAATTAACAGAAATAGAAAATGAAGCATTCGCGGATTTTTGCTCGGACATTGCGTTTGCGGTGGATGTATGACAAATGGACCGACTTTGGTTTATTCATACGTAAAACGTATTTAGGTACTCCAATACCGCTACCTAGTACCTACATAGTTATGCCACCGTTCCTCTCGGAGTCATGCATCGTTTAACCTTTCGGAATATTTCCGGCAAGCGAACACATAAATACACCTTGTTATTTATCTCGCTGAGCAGGAGACCTTTCATGACTCATGCAGCCATCATCCGCCACAGGGCTGTTTGCATTTCATGGTCAGTTCATCTCAGGGCAATCCATTCCTCATCCTGTCGGTCTTTAATTGTCCGTGAATCACGACTCACGATTCACTTGTTGCCTTGTCGGGTTTGCTGGCTCACGCCGCTCAGTGAACCTCATGACCTCAGCTTAGGGATCGTGACGGGATAGTTCGATCCCAATCTCCTCCGACAGTCCCGACGACAGACCGAGGCCAAATGCAAGTGGTATTTGCATTATCATGGTACTATCATCGCAATGATAAAGCAACAAACACAGATACGCTGTTCGAGCCCATGCGAGATGCTCAACTCACGCTCTGTCTCAACTCCAACATTAATGTATGTATATTTTTTCCATGCTTTGGGTAGGACCCATGGCAGCACATGTATGAATTCAAATATCTAGCTACCCACCAGACCACGCCGGTGATACCTATGCACTCGCATCACTGCGCTGGGTCAGCCTCAGTTCGACCATCGTCAGTCTCTACGGCACGCTGTTCGACCGGTGCCCTGAGGACCTGACCCAAATGCGGCGCCCCCGGTCCGTCCCGGTGGCGGGGCGGGGTCAGGGCCGCCCCTCTTCGCCCGTGCCCTGTCGGCACTTCCTGCGCCGCGGGCTGGTTTTTACCGGCCCTCTGTGCGCAGCGCGTGCGGTATTAGCCGACGGGGGCTCTGAGATGTGACACGGATCTTTGGTATAGCGTCGGTGCGAGCGGATTAGAGCTGGACCGCAGTGAGGTGCCTGACCATGGCCCGCAGCGTGGCAGCGATTAGGCGGCTTTAGCTGCTGCGTGTTGTCAGCAAGGGAAGCCGTGTCATCAAGCACGGTGATGTGGTATCGTTGTACCTGAGCTGCGTGAGTGTTATGCTAACGTGAGCCGCTTTGCTATTACCGTAAGGTATGGACAGTCGACACAGTTTTGCAGAGACTAAGGCTGATTATCTATCACAGTCTCTTATTTTGAGTTGCATATCGTGTTTTATTGATAAGCTAATAATAAGTTTAAACACGTGTTAGGCGGCGATCGAAAGAGCGTGAAATATAATGACAAAAATACTTCATTCTTAGGTCAGGTCAAAGGTCAGGTCACTAGAGGTCATCAAAGGTTAAATTTTGTCTATTTCAACATTTTTCGAAACACTCAGTGCCTACCTCGAGAACCAATAGAGCTTCAGCGCCGCCTTAAAGTGCATTCGATAGTTCCTTTACAGACATTTTTGAATATGTTCTCAGATTCGACTTCAGGTCAACGGTCAAGACTCTAGAGGGCAAAAACTTTAAAAAGCCGTTTTTATGAAAAACAAAGTTTTCCTGCAATAGGTTTTGACTCAAGAAAGTGACAACATTTATTTTGCTAGCATCGTGTCTCTCTCGTCAAGACGCGTCAAAATGAACTATAATTTGGCCTTGAAAGGCCATTTAGAAAATTTGACCTCAGGTCAACTTGACCGGAAAAGATCATGCTGCACATCAGTCGATCCGTATCGTCGAGCTGAACACATCTGAGGTGTTTTCATCGCTCTATAGCATATCTCTATCAAAAGTTATTGTAAAAAAACTGCTGGGGACCTTTCATGACCTGATATGACCTAGGGACATATAGAAAGGTCACGGTTGCCATTTTTCGTGGTGCAGCTTGTCAAGCCCTTACCTGTACCCCAATGTTTGCAGTATTTGGAATGACGTTTGTCCAAAAGAGGCGCCTTTCAATTTTCTCCCGTTGACTTATGATAGAGAGGTCGCAAAGTTGACCTGACCTTAGGTCACCGATATAAAAATTTCGAAATATAAATTTCGTAGATGCTGCTACCCTTATCAATCGCTGACAGTTGCAAGGCGATCGTTCAGTCGGTATAGCTATAACGAGAATTCTTACTTTTTCTGAGGTGAGGTCACTTTACGTGACCTGGTGACCTGACCTTGAGAGACCTGGGTCTGAAATTTTCACAACATGTGTGTGAAAGTGCATGAACAGGTGTGCGCTTTTTACAGATCTGCGAAAAAACCAAGGGTGGTGTTCAAACACCGCCCCCCCCCCGGCCCGGCGCGGGTTTAAGGTTTCGTATTCTTGGACCTCGTCTATAAGCATGATAACTAATAAACAAAGGTCCGGTTTCTCCGCTCCTTGGACACGACCTGGTTCCAAGCTGGCCTCACATTTGCGGTTCCAGGGACATCTGCATAACATTGACTTCTTCAATGCAGAGAGGGCAGTACTGAAGAGAGATGCCCTTATAATTCGCTTGAATAGGACCGTTCATGACATTAATTTCGACTATACTGTGAGAAGTGAAGTCACTTGCTCATTCATTTCCGAGAGCTTAGACTTTAAATGACGCCTATTCATGTGCAGTTTAATATTTTTCAACCCCGGACCGTTTAGTCCGAACTCTTTGACTTTATTACTCGGCATTCAGCATCAACCTCCGACGCCCCGCCGCGACAACAGGCGTTTTATTGTGCATACAGACCTGCAGCGTACATACTGCAGCACTGTGTCAAGGCAACATATGCAGAGTTTGCGGTGCTTCTCTTCTGTCCCGTCTCAGACCGGATGGCCCAGTTACGGTACACGGCTGTATCGCTGCAGTCGCTCTGTCAAATCTGTCCAGGGGAGGGGAGGGGAGGGAGAGGGAGAGCGGAGAGGGAATGCCAGCAGAGTGGGACACGGGAGGATAAGCAGAGGGAAGAGAGAGGACTGTCACGCAACAAGCGCTGTCGGATGAAGGTGAAGGGCAAGATGTCCTAGATGAAGGACAAGGATATTTGTTCTTAGGTCATGGAATTTCCGATATATTTCTGTGGAAATACCATGCCGACTGGGAAGTAGGTCTGTGGAAAACTTATAAGCCTATTTATTTTAGTGAGTCTGTAATATATTATTATATTATATTATATTAGTTATAATATAATATAATATAATATTATTATAATTATATTATTATATTATACTATATTAGTGAGTCTGTGATTTTTTTTCCGATTCCGACATGCTGTAGACAAAAATGATGCATATGTGCCATCATCAGAGACATCAAGCTCCCAGCCATGTTGCAGATGTCATCGCTATAACTTCGCTCTTGCGACTAGCGCAGCGTCAATTGACGCAGGGCACACCAATTTATTAGGTGCAAAGGTGAACCCTTATAACGGTGCTTTGGAGACTGCCGAAACTATCGACCTGATACATTGAGAAAATAAATCGGCTTTTGTCATGTAAAATATTTTAGAATTTCATAAGTGAGGATATATTTATTCGCGATGGCATTAAAACAGCTTTCGACGAGGGATTGACCGTTGCGAGCAACTGAATGAGCAGTTAGGACATTTTTGTTTTATAATAACGACGTTGTTCAACTTAACCCTCGCACGACCAGGCCATTTCTCATAACACGAACGACCAGGGGGGGGGGGGTTGTTACGACCCCCCCCCTGGCGTTTCGAAACGGAAGGTCGTAGAGCTTAGCGGAAAAAACCAACGGATTGCTCTCAACGAGATCTCGCGATTGGTGGTATATTTTTTGGTCCTAGGTCAACATTTGACCTACTTATGACCGGTCAAAGGTCAAATTTTCCGGAAAAATCAAACTTTTTCAACTTTCCGC
Organism: Amphibalanus amphitrite; assembly: GCF_019059575.1. Taxonomy (NCBI): domain Eukaryota; kingdom Metazoa; phylum Arthropoda; class Thecostraca; order Balanomorpha; family Balanidae; genus Amphibalanus; species Amphibalanus amphitrite. The sequence continues at coordinate 162,314 of NW_024882786.1, read as the reverse complement.
GGCGATTGCGGCAAAACGGTGGGAGATATCGACTTGAAACCTTCACTATCGTGTTCCTTGATCAATTCTCTATCGTTTGGTATGTATTTCGTTTCCCTAGCTCTAAAAATGGCGCGTTGGGAGCGCCGGAAGTCGGCAAGGTCACAGTCGGCGGCAGAAATTCGAAAAATCAAAATTTAAATTTTTGAAATCTGATTGTATTTTTGGATTTGGGAGGTCCATTTGCTCCCTATAGAAGCTAATATTGCTGCATATTCCCATTGAGGTGACAAGAATTAGCAAAATAGTGGTTCGGGCGCTTTTCAAAAATAGTACCGGACGCTGTTCCTCTTGTGACGTCATAGCTCCGTGACCTGACCTGACCCGGTCAATTTTCTTGCACCACACGATAGCCAATGCTTGCCCCAACATGCATGGGAAGTTTCATCATGATCCATCAAACAATGTGGGTATCACCGGCAGAAAACCTAGGGATTCGGCGCACACGTTTGGTAACTGTCGGCCGGAGGCTGTACCTCTTATGACGTCATAACTCCGTGACCTGACATGACCCGATCAATTTTTTTCGGCAAAAGATGCGCAAAGGTTGCCCCAGAGGGTATTGAAAATTTCAGCCCGCTACGACAAGCCGTTTAGCGTGCACTTCGAAAAAACCTCAGGGGGGGGGGGGGTTGATACAACCCCCCCCCCCCTAGGCGTTCTAGGGTTAACAGCTACCTAACAGTCCACCAAAATGGACTGCTAGATTAAACAGCTCCATTCGTTTTGCTATTTAGAGTTGCGATCGGTACGATGATATGCCTGCCTGTTCGAAGCTTTTAAGTTAAAGACATTAACCCTGAGTTAGGTGTAAATCTGTTGAGTCGTAAAATGGTAAGCCCATGCATCCATATACTGCCAAATATAGCCATTCATCCGTCTGTCGAGGGTGCCGTCTATTTTAGTCTGAGCCGAACACCGCTGTGTCTGCTCCGAGTCATGTCTGGTCGCCCATCATCCCGACGTCAAACAATGAAGACGCTGCAGGTTCCCATCCGAACTTGACCCAAATCTCCCCCGGCAGACTGCCTGCAGCGCACCACATGCAAACGGTTCGCCACCAGCTGGGTGCCGGTATACTGAAATAAATCACGACAATATGATCCATCCGGCCGGCGCGATTCTACAGCCGCCAGAGTGAGCAGAACGCCGGCACATAATGTGCCATTGTTTCTCCGGCGGCGCCCTTGACACAGGCAGACTTGTGTGGTGCGCGAGACATGTGTTATTTCTATTTCGTATCGCGGGGCATCCGTGTGGATCCTTTGAGCTGTCGCCGAGTGATGTCGGCACTGCTCAGCGCGCGCATATTGACGACTCTGTAACGGGTCGTAAAGTGAGGCGTTATGTGGTCGAGCAATAACATCTCAATGACAATCCGACGTCTATGCCCACGAACCGCCGCCTCCGTTAATGAATGCAGTGAATCAGTTACAGGACTGGCACGGGTGAATGCATAAGCCGTATTAGCAGAGACAAAAGCACTACACCAGACAATAAAAATAAGTGATGCAGTGTGTGTGATGATTGACTTTTAGGTCGTGCTTTGGTATTGGTAGGCATAAAATATATATTAATTAATTCGCGAGCAGGGAGGGACCAGGAAGAGCGCTAGTAACTACCAGTGCAGTGGCTTAAAGTGGAGACTGCAGGGCGACATAGAAGGGTAGCACCAGCGACTGCAAGACGACATAGAAAGGTAACACCGGCGACTGCAGGGCGACATAGAAAGGTAACACCAGCGACTGCAAGACAACATAGAAAGGTACCACCAGCGATTGCAGGGCGACATAGAAAGGTAACACCAGCGACTACAGGGCGACATAGAAAGGTAACACCAGCGACTGCAGGGCAACATAGAAAGGTAGCACCAGCGACTACAGGGCGACAAAAAGGTATCACCAGCGACTGCAAGACGACATAGAAAGGTATCACCAGCGACTGCAGGGCGACATAGAAAGGTAACACCAGCGACTACAGGGCGACATAGAAAGGTAACACCAGCGACTGCAGGGCGACATAGAAAGGTAGCACCAGCGACTACAGGGCGACATAGAAAGGTAACACCAGCGACTGCAGGGCGACATAGGAAGGTATCATCAGACTGCAGGGTGGCATATGTAGAAAGGTAACACCAACGACTGCAGGGTGACATAGAAAGGTATCACTAGCGAATGCTGTGCGACATAGGAAGATGTCACCAGCGACTGCAATGAGGCACACAAACACAACAGCGCGGCGATTACTGCAAGATGTCACAAGAGGGTACCACTAAGGACTGCGATACGACATATAAGGATATCACCGGCGACCACAGCTCAACGTGTATCTAAACACCTCTCTCTCTCTCTCTCTCTCTCTCTCTCTCTCTCTCTCTCTCTCTCTCTCTCTCTCTCTCTCTCTCTCTCTCTCTCTCTCTCTCTCTCTCTCTCTCTCTCTCTCTCTCTCTCTCTCTCTCTCTCTCTCTCTCTCTCTCTCTGTCTCTCTCTCTCTGTCTCTCTCTCTCTCTCTCTCTCTCTCTCTCTCTCTCTCTCTCTCTCTCTCTCTCTCTCTTTCTCTCTCTCTCTCTCTCTCTCTCTCTCTCTCTCTCTCTCTCTCTCTCTCTCTCTCGTTTGCCCGGATCTTCTTCACGCCGACTGGATTTGCTCCACTCTTTCATTCTCACATTCTCACAGGCCTGCCGTGGCTGGGAAGCCGGCGCGCTCACATCAGCACCCTGTACACCGGCGACTCCTGGCAATGCCAAGGACGGCGCGCCGCGCTTTCGAAGTCTAATGTCACCTCTGACGGCAGACAGACGACCGATAAGGTACAGGTGGCAGTTGCCATGGGAGGACCGGGATGAGAGCATGGGTCCGCAGCGACACACCCGTTATTGAAAATGTCGCCGCGATATGTACTGATACGCATGCATGAACATTGCCGACAAACTGGTAGGGATGAAAAGGTCGATTCACAACGGCAGGTGTTCCCAGCTTGATGAGGAAGATAGTTTTCAGTAAACGTCAGTTGCCGGGGTGATCAAGAGATGACTAATGCTAAACGGAGGTCCCGGCATCCCTATTGATGACAGGCGCTCAGAATATCGTCGAAAACAGTAACAAATGACAAGCGAGTCTTGCATGTGATGACAAAGGTTAGTTTGCTCAAAGGTCAGGTGATTTGAAGGGTCCAGTTATCAAAGGCGAAGCCTTCACTGCAGCATCGAACCCGGCATTCATACATACCGACTCCCAAGGAGGCAGTACCTACTCCACGACTATGCATGCACCTGCTGCCACATCTTGTGAGGTACTACACCAGTGCAGTCGACGTCCGATATCCAACATGAATCAAGGCCTCGTCTCGAGGTCCTGCAATAGGTCATTCACATATCCCACGTGTACCCGGCGGGCCCGACCCCAGCCGATTGTAGGGAGGGGAGGGGGAGGGTGAGACAGAGGTCAGTGGGCCGTGGAGGTCAGACCGCCCGTCCGATACACTGGTCAGACACTCAAACCGACCATTATCGCGCTCTTACGCTCCTCTCCGACCGGTAATTACCGGCTCCTGCCAGCCGCGCTGGCTGGGGGTCGCGCCGACCCACGCCGGCCGGGGGTCGCCGCCGCGCCGCGCTGGCTGGGGGTCGCCGCCGCGCCACGCCGGCCGGAGGTCGCCGCCGCGCCACGCCGGCAGCCCGGGGCAGGGCCGACAGATGGGGGCGGGGTGAGAGGGGAGGGGAGGGGAGCCGAGAGCCCGTCGGCACCACGTGATGCAACAGCGCGCCCGCGCAAAAACGTCGGCCCGCGCGCAATGTGCGTAAACCCCAATTCGAGGGGTCAGCCGTGTTTTTGTCGCGCATCTCGAGCCAAACAAACGGCGCCGCCTCGCATGGAACGTCGATCTCAGAGCCAGACAGCCTCGCAACGCGCGGACAGCACAAAATAAACCAGCAGGTGACTTCATTACTAGATTTTATTACAATGATCATGTTACGAGATGATAGCACTAGGGTAATGATCACCTTTTGTACTGATTACCCCGGTAAAAAAGGACGAAAACTTTATACAGCATGTACAGAATCGCACACACTCGGGGGCAGTCGACTCGTAACCACCTCTAACAAGTGGCCGCGCCGCGCCAGGCGCCGCGGCTCACGTCACCATCCGGCCAGCGGAATACGAACTTTGGTGGAATGTCACATGCTAAGATGCCCCAGCGTCGCACTGGCCGCAGAGCCGTCGGCCTCAGCTCTCAAAATTCGATCATAAATAGTAAAAAAGAAAACACGACGCCATTTGTACAATAAATCAACGTGAACAACATGATTATCAACTGTCCAATAAAATATCGGCAATGCGCTATGTACAACAAATGCGACCACGAACGCGCGCGCGGCGGACGGGCGGGCGGCAGCTCGGCCCGGCCCGGCGAGCACCGACAGCACACCGCCGGGCCGGGCGGCCCAGCCCGGTCCGCCAACCAACGGGAACAGCACAGCCATACGCCCACTAACAGCTACAAATATCACACCATGTATCACGATCCGCCGTCGGCGCTACAAAGTGTCGACGAACTCTGAGAGTTTGTCGGCGTTGTCGGCGCCGGCGGACGGGTGGCCGGGCAGCTGAAGTCCGCCGTGGCCGGGCGCCGACACGCCCGTCAGTTGCGAGAGCAGCATCTCGTTGGTGCCGAGCTCCGGGGTGGCCGACAGGCCGTGTCCGCCCATGGAGCCCGGGTGCGGCGAGTGCGAGGCCGGCCGGTGTGGCGAGGCCGCGTGGTAGCCGCCCAGCGTCTGACGCGGCGAGCTGAGCGGCTGCGGCGAGCGGACGGCGCCCAGCCCGCCCGGCGGCGGCGACACCACCTGCTGCAGCATCTGCTGCGGCGACGGCACCGCCATGCCGCCCAGCAGGCTCTGGTGCGGCGACACCGACTGCGGACTGGCCTTCATCTGCTGCTGCATCAGCAGCTGCTGCTGCTGCTGCTGCGAGTACGGCGGTCCGTACTGCGGACTGTCCGTCTGGAAACGCTGCTGTTGCTGCTGCTGCAAACCCATCGGATGTGGCGGCCGCGAGCGCTGCTGACCGTACGGAGGCGCCTGGTTCTGCTGGAAGCCCAGCTGCTGCTGCTGCTGCTGCTGCTGCTGGCGCTGCAGGGCCAGCTGCTGCTGGTGCTGCTGCATGGCCATGTACTGCTGCTGAGTCATGTGCTGCTGTCCCTGACTCACCACACCTGGCATACGAGCTTGCTGCTGCATTCCCGGCTGCATCATCTGCTGCTGCTGTTGCTGCTGCTGTTGTTGTTGCTGCCGCTGCTGCTGAAGTTGCTGCTGTTTCTGCTGCTGCAGCTTGAAGAGCTCAGCTCTGAGCTGCGGGTGCGACTTAAGTATTTGGAGGACGTCCTGCTGCGCCTGCGGCCCGGACGCCGGGTTCAGGCTCTGCAGCAGCTCCTGCAGACTGGGGGTGTTGGAGCGCGGCCCGACGCCGGCCGGCTGACCGGGCGGGCGCACCATCGGCCCGTCGGCGGCCACCGGACCCGGCTGGCGCAGCGGCGAGCCACCCCCGACAGAGGACTGAGGCGGCGCCGGCTGCTGGGGAGACACCGCCCCGGGCTTCCCAGAGAACCTGCGGAGCGACAGAGCGACAGTCAGCGCCGGCATCGCCGAACACAACAAACACGACAAGCGGATAAGCCGGATAAATAAATCGGATAAGAGTATAATAGACAGCCAGCTGATTTATATAAAACCTACATTAATTACATTTGGCACGATTCAACTGCATATCGCTTGATCGTGACTTAGAACGTGCAGGGGTTTGATAGCGGACCTGAGCTGAATCCCCTGCCCAAAACTCCAAAAAAAAAAAATTATTAGATATAGTATCGTGTCAATTACTTCACGAAGTCCCAACACTTGCTGGCCCCATCCCTTCCGACCGTGACCGCTTGTTTCCCCTCTATCACAGACCGGTTGTCCGTGACGGTGTCGCACGAACCCTGACCCGGGCAGTACCGGACTACCCCTCCCCTCCCATAAATGTCCCCTCCCCTCCGTTCGTTCGTCTGAGTAAGGACACATACGGCACGGCAGACCGGTACAGGTCTGAGCCATATGAACAGACTGCTTCTTTATCAACCTATTAGATAAACTAGCACGCAGGACGACGCGAATACTGGGATGAGCTGAAGCGCCAGCCACAAAACTACGACATGGGGCCATTGGGACGGCAGACAAATAGTGCTAGGGAGTCAGTGACGCCCCACGGCCGTTCTCCGTCGCCAGCAGCTCACCTGTTTCCCCAGTCGGCCGCGCCGGGCGGCTGCATCCTGGCGCCCTGCTGCTGCTGGGCCAGCTGCAGCGGCAGACGCTGTCTCATCTGCAGCTGCAGCTGCTGCTGCTGAGTCAGGCCGCCCGCCGGCGGGTTGTTCTTGCCGTAACTGACGGCCGTCTGCGGCGCGTGCTGGCGCGCCGCTGCCTCCTGCACCTGCGACACATCAGCCTACGGTCGCTTCAAATGACGGCAGTTCGCGCGCGCGCGCCCCGAGAGGCCGCCTCCGGAGACAAGCAGTAGCGGTAGCAGCGGTAACGGCATAATACAAGAGCGGAAGGACGTGTAATTATGGCGAGGCCGGTTAGCTAGTTTATCATGGCAAGCGGCAATGACGCAAGCAAGGCATGATGCAATTAACCCGCGAGGTGCTGGGGGGGGGGGGCGTTAAACGCCCCCACTTTTTTCGCCGGGCCATAGCATAAAAACGGCGCGCCGCAGGCGCGCCAAATTTTGGGTACCTGTAGGGAATTGATTGAAGTTTATTGTGACAAAGTTTCAAAAAAATCGGTCGGAAAATTTTTGAGATATCGAGGTTTTAGTGACGTCATGATTTCTGAGTTTTCGACCAAAAACGGCATATGTTCAAAAAATCATATAAAATCACAGAATAGACATACAGACATGCCGTAAACGCCATTAGACTGCCAATACCATGGACAATCAAATGGCCATCTTCGATTATTGATTATCGTCCCGCATTTTCCAAAATCTTGAACTGAATCTTGGCAATTTCTCGTGACTACTTCACGACCATGATACATGCATTTCTTAAATTGAGGTTTTTTGAGCCAAACACGTACACATATGATAAAATGAATGTGACCATCGTGTTCTACGCCCCAAATTACCCATAAAACATGTGTCACAGGCTGCGAATATCAGTTTTGATTTTCGGGGATATGTACCTACCCGGTTGACCTGACCTTGACCCTGACCTATGCTTGATTGACCCCTACATGGAGCTGACACTCTTGTAGGCCTTATATGATGGATTGTGCACCGTTTTAACAGAGTTTATGACGAGAGGCGCCCATTGCGAAGTCCCGAAATCCATGCTACTGAAAGCCCGATTTCAGGTGTTTGACCTGACCTTGACCCGACCTGTGACCTCAAAATTCAACTTTGAAGTGCTCATCTGAAGCGTCTCGTCGCGTTCTTTCGTTTGCCGCCTCGTGCGTTTCGCTGCGCCTATTGGTTCTCGAGTTATCGGCTGGGGGCGTTTAACGCCCCCCCCCCCCCCCCCAGCAAACGGTGGGTGGCGAAATACCCCAGCAACTGCCGGGTTAACAAATAACTGAGCAGAACTATTGACGAACATGATAATTACATAGCAAAAAATGAATTAAGTATGCAGCAGACATCACAAACAAAGACGCGCCCAAGCTGCGTGACTGCACTGAGCATTAAAGAACGTATGAAACACAAAGGCGGGGTTAAGCAGACGAAGAACAGCATTAAACAGGCGTAAGGCTGCCCTCTCCATTCCGGACATGAGCTCACGGGTCGGGGTGTCTCGGGCGCCCGGCGCCGTCCGCTTACCTGTTTGAGCGCCATCAGCACGTTGGCCGGCGGCCCCGGCTGGGCCGGCGACTGTTTGCCGACCATGCCGCCGTCCGGCACGCCGGGCCCGGCCGGCGAGGGAGCCGCAGCGCCCGCGCCGGCCGGCGACGGCTGCGCAGAGGCCGCCTGTACCGAGGCCGCCATGGAGCCGCCGTTGACGGAGCGCATCTGGGCGATCCGACGCTGCAGCAGCGCCTTCTGCTGCACCTGCGCCTGCATCTGCTGCTGCGCCAGCCGCGACTTGATGCTGCTGCAGAAGGGCACCATGCACTTGTCCTCCTTGCACTGTTTGGCGTGGTAGTAGCACAGCACCAGCAGCTGCTTGCACACGTGACACCCGCCGTTGCCCTTCTTGCGGCAGCTTTTCGTGTGCGTGACAATCTTGCGCATGCGCAGACAGCCCTGCAGGCCGCAGTTGGCGTTCCGGCACGTGCACGCGTGCTCCAGCGACTTGATGCAGCGCTCGAGCGACTGGCGGCGCACCTCGGGTGTGTTCTGACCGCGCTCCGGCGAGCCGCCGTCCAGGTCGAAGCCGAGCCTCTCCATTCGGTGCGGGTGCCGGTCCTTCTGGTAGCAGGAGACGCAGAGATCGTAGTCCTGTCGAGATGGAGCGAACTGTTAGAAGGCGGCAATAGGACACAACGGAAATCAAACGACAGCCCAACAGAAAATGAACTTGTTTAATGTGACAAGACCAGCAAATTTTCAACATCCTGTAAGTGGCCTCTAACCCTGACATTCTTGACATCTGTTATCCCCAGCTAGATATGGCGTCCACATACCTCGCATGTCGTGCAGTGGTAGCGTGTTTCGATGTTAGTCTTGCACTTGTTGCACGTGTAGACGACCGTCTCCTGGTTCTGGTTGTGCAGCTCATACAGCATGTGCTGCGTGGCGGCCAGCGCGCGGCGCATCGACGAGAACTCGAGGTGCTTCTCGCGCGCCATGCTCAGAAAGTTATCACGGCCGTCCATCAGCTCACAGGCGATGTGCGGGTCGGGGTCCTGGATCGGCTGCAGGCTGGCCGCCGACTGGGCAGAGTGCAGGCGCACCACGAAAAACACCTCTTTGTGCTTCTCCATCAGCGAGAACACCTTGGCCGTCAGGTCGCTGCAGCTCGAGCTGGACTTTTTCGACTTGCTCTTGCTGTTGGACTTGGACTTGGAGTTTTTCTTGTTCTGTTTCTTCATGGCGCCTTTCTTCTTGCCGTCGGGCGCGGGGCTCTGGGCCTCGGGCTCGGCGGCGGCGCGCGCCTCCTCCGCCTCCAGCTGTTTGCGCTTCTCCTCCTCCTCCTGGTCCAACTCGCGGATACTCTCCTCAAAGATCCCCGGCCAGAAGTCGCCCTCGAAGTAGGGCAGCTCGCACGGCGCCTGTACGCCGTCCTCAGCCGCCTGCTTCATGATATCCTTGTAGTCCATGACGATGCGGTCGTAGATGCCTTTGTCGAGCATTTTCTTGTACCACTCCTGCAGCCGCTTGGGCTTGGGGATCTTCTGGTCGGGCGGGTGGCAGTGAAAGATGTAGTCGTCGCCCTCGCACGGCGGGCACGCCCAGATGTGCGCCATTGTGTACCTGCCACGCGAAACCGCCGGTCAGAACTGCACAGGAGCTATGGGCAATGTATGTCTAAACTGGACTAAAGCACCATATGAAGAATACAAGAAATCAGTGATAAGAACGGGAAACGGTTCTTATAATGCCGACTCCAGTACCTATGCTTATGAAAAACATTTGTCGATCGCAAAGGACCGGCTTGGCAAGATACTTATGTTTAATTATCAATTAACTTATTCCAGACAGCGAAGTGCGTGCGGCTCGGCGTGGATGCTACCCACCCGAGCTGTTTGACGTAGTCCAAATACGCCAGTAGGATCTCGTGGTAGACGGCAGTGCGAAACTGGCGCGGCCGGAAAAAGTGCACCGAGTCCAGGTAGGCCACGTAGACCCGGCGCCGGTTCGGCTGCGGACTGTCCGACCCGTACTCCTGAACGTGCATCCCGAAAAAGCAGACGTCGTGGCCGTCCACTTCCTCGAAGGCGAAGAGCGCCTTCGCCCGATAGGGGAACTTGTACGGCATCTCGTCGTTATCACAGTATCTGGTGAACAGAGAGGACCCACAGACGGTCAAATGAGGGTCCTAAGATATCTGATAAAGCGACCCAATAAGAGGGAAAGGCAGCCCGTGAACAGAAAACACAAGCGAAGGACAAAAGGATTACCTGAATTATGCAACAATGCTCACAAATAACAGGCTTACAGCTGAACGACCCTCAAAACAGAAAAGATCGGAAACAAAACCAATGCTTGGCATTCGGAAGAGCAGCTTGTGATGTTCAAACAGACATGAATGGGCATATTAAGCTCAGCTCAGATGTACCATTTATCCATCGTCAACTCTTGACAATGCCCAAAAAATCACGAAAATATCTGCAATCAGACAAGCAAAAAAGGAAAATCATTTCTCAAAACCAATTACAAGACAAATCACCCGGCTACTCCTCCTGAACAGACAAAGCAATGAAATAATACAGTCTAAACGGATTCGCATCCACGTCCTGTATGCAGCCCCACCTTAGCCATTAACCGGACCCCAAGTGAATTTCTGCGGGAGCCCATCCTGTAGCGCGGCTCGAACTCACTTACCTAGCCTTCATGCCACTCTTGACCTCGCACACTTTGTCCCCGCTGGAGACGACCCGTATGAACACCTCGCCGGCGCCGGACTCCTTCTTCTTCAGGTAGCTGTTCACCCGATTCTCGATGTAGGAGCCCAGCTTGGTGGCCGGCAAACGCTTGGCGTTGAACTTATTCTCCCTCCGTTTTGCACCCTTCAGTTTCAAACAATTATCACAGGTAAACCTGAAAACGGAGATGTTTTGTTAGCTGGCACATACAATTTTCAAAACAATGAGTGCTTGTTATAGTGCTTCTTAGGGCATCCACTTCAGCTAATATCTATTCGTATGCGCGTAAATGACAACAAACAGAAAATCATAAAAAACGTCTGGTGGTACGACTAACGCAAAAAGGAAGCTCAACTGTCTTTAAGCGTTTGCCTCGGTTACACAGCATAGCTAGCCTAGCACGTACCCTTGCGGCCATATTGCGTCCATGTGCAGCACGCAGATCTGGTGCAGCCGGCGGCCGCAGTCGGCGCACTCCACCATTGCCTCCTTCTCAAAGTTGTCGTTCTTCATCTCCACAAACGCCTCCTTCTTGATCGACCTGCGTGGAGAGATTACATGTCACTTAGATGCGCGCTACACGGACATAACAGATCCAGGTACTCTCTGGTCAAGGTGCAGCACAGCCAATACAGCTCAGGCTACACGGACATAACAGATCCAGGTACTCTCTGGTCAAGGTGCAGCACAGTCAATACAGCTCAGGCTACACGGACATAACAGATCCAGGTACTCTCTGGTCAAGGTGCAGCACAGTCAATACAGCTCAGGCTACACGGACATAACAGATCCAGGTACTCTCTGGTCAAGGTGCAGCACAGCCAATACAGCTCAGTCCTACAACTCATTATAGGCTGCCACAAAAAGCGCGGGATCGTACTAAATTACAAAGAGGAAAGGAAATTTGTCCACGACGAGTAAAATCTACTGCACAACTGGTAATTACGGTAAACTAAAACAAAACGCGAGCAACTTTCAAACTCAAAAGCTTCAACTACCAAAGCTGCGCGGGTCCGCTAAAATAATCAGCCAAGCCAAGGCAAGAGCCAAGCCCCACACAGCTTGCAAACTTACATGGATTGCTGACTAGGATCCTCGCCAATGTTGACCGTGTCACCCTGGATCTCGTTGAAACATTTGACGCAGTAGGTGATGCGGTTCTGGTAGCTGAAGTACTTGGCATCGCGCGGGATACTGCAGAGCGAGTGGCCGAAGCAGCAAAGCACCTGCGGCTGGAAGGTGTACTTGCGGCCGCAGCAGTAGCCCATGCGCTGCATCACCGGGTCCATCTCCTGCTCAAAGATCTCCGAAAGCTGCGAAAGAACACGACGGGGTAAAAAGATTGTCATGATTCGTAAATAAGAGAGGTCAAAGAAAAACGGATAAACGCGTCCAGAAAAAGAGCAAGAACAACAAACTTGACCAGTGAAATTTCATACCAGCTACCAATTAAAGTCACAAAACCGAATTTTCAGTATTCATTGGAATCATGGGACAATATTCTTAGTTTGCACATAAAAAATCACTTGGCTACGAAGTTAAACGCCCCATGGCCATCCCCGACTCCTCGTACCTTAGTGCAGTACTTGTACACCTTCGACGTCTTCCTGTTGTAGATCCAGGCGTTGTCAAACATGAGCCAGACATCCTCGACGTACTCCCACGGGTCCTTGAACTGCCCTGTGTCCAGCTTCCGTTTAATGGTGGACAGGTCCATGGGGTTCTTGATGATGTCGTAGTAGTCGGGGATGCCGAGCGCTCCCGCGTCCACCGGCTGACGGAAGGGGATCGACTCGGGCTCCTGGCGGTACAGCTTCTCCAGCGTGGGCATCAGAGCCTGGCGCAGCTCGTCCGGAGAGAACACTGCCGGGTAGAGACAGACGGTCAGACTCGGCATCACAGCGGACGGGGCCGATGGAGGGAGCAAAACAAACAGAAATAACCCTTCGTAGATAAGCCCATTACTTCCTTTCACTTACTGGATGGCGGCTAAAACGTTGCAATGTTGCAGGACACGCGCCGTGCAATCCTGTCCACATCCATCTCGCCGAACCGTTTTTACAAAAATACCGCCAGCGACCCCGCCTCCCCAACACCCACCGCTCAAGCAGCGCCCCTACGGTGCTGTAGTTTGTACTCACGGGCCTTGGGCGGCTTGCGTCCCGGTTTGGGCGTGCCAGCGCCGGACGCCGACGGTGCGCTCTCGCCAGGAGTGGAGGCTGACTGGGAGTCGTGCCGGGGCGGCGGTCCCACCGAGCCGGGCTCCTCCTTCACAGACATCGGCTCGGCTGGCGGGACGAGGCGGAACTAGTCACAGTCACATAACAGGGAGAAGCCATACAGCGGAAGACCAGAAACGCTCAGCACGTCATCACGGGAGAGGACAAATAGCGTAAGACTCGCTGACGGGAGCGCGGCGGGATCGAACACGTCTGGCTATGATGCTATTGAAAAAGTACTGTTACTAGGCTCAACAATTGGCATCAGCACTCACCGGCCGTTTGTGGGATGTCTCCGCCGATTTGACGCCCGACTGCGGGAACACACCACTAGAACAGCACGGAGTCCCGCGGCCCTCTACCGATAACAGATGGCATTTTTTACGCTATCGCCCGCAGTCTAACCTCCGGAAAACAATCCCGATAGTTCCCCGTAACTGTAGGCCACCATTACAACTCTAAGATGCTAACGGTCCAATGATAAGCCACGAATCTCAGATAAATGGTCGTATCTCCCCGCTACTGAGCATGCTTCCGGAACCAGCCGGCCGCGGACACAATCGGGCGCATCCCACTCACATTTGACGGAGTTGGCCTGCCAGCTGGGTTTGTCGAGGCCGTCCTGGCTCGAGTCGCCCGGCTCCTGTTTCACAGACGACCCGGGAGGCTCTGACTGGCTGTCCATGATCTCCGCAGGAGGCTCGCACGGCTCGGCTTTGATCTGCAGCGACGTCGGCCGCGGGGTGAGCTGCTGCTGCTGCTGCTGCTGCTGCTGCTGCTGCTGCAGCTGCGACTGCGGCGTTAGCTGCTGGTCCTGCTGCAGTAGCTGCTGTTGTTGATGTAACGACTGCTGCTGCGGAGGCTGCAACTGCTGCTGCTGCTGCTGAAGAGATGCGTCCCGAAGGAGATTATCGAACGCAGAGTTCCCCTGGAAATGGACAAGAGAAACGGTGTCAACACGAGGGGCGCATCGACACAACTAGTTAAAAGACGAAAATGCGAACACGAATCTATGATCGACCATAGGACATAAAACAGCCCTACCCCAATGGCATGCTTTAGACAAAACTTATAAGCTCTTAGTGTCTGGCACCGTAGAGCGCCATCACCACTCACCTGTTCCATCTTGATGGACGCCGCGTTTCCCTGAGCGAGACTCGTCTGCGGGGGCATCATGGCGACTGAGGTCGGCTGCGGCGTGGAGCGCAGCTGTGAGAACGGGTCCACCAGGCCGCCGGCCACTGAGGCGGCCACACTGGCCTGGGGCAGCTGCGGCGGCGGGCCCACCGAGCCCGGTCCCGGCTGGCCCAGCTGCTGGCCGCCCGACACCTCCGGCAGGCCGTTGAACTGTTTTTGGATAAACACCGGCTGTCCGAGGCGGTTCTGGTCGAGCGCCTGGGGCGCCGAGCTGGCGATGGGCGGCTGGTGCGGCAGGCCGAGGGTCGACATCTGCGAGCTCAGGCTGGAGTTGGCCACGGACGCGGTGGGTGTACTGGAGCTGTAGGGCGGCAGGCCCAGCCCGCCGCCGGCGCCGGCGCTGGACATGACCGGCAGCCTGCCGGGGCCGCCCAGCAGCCCGCCCTGCTGCTGCAGCTGACTGGGCCGCTGCACCAGGCCGGCCAGCGACACGCTGCCGCCGCCCAGCCGCACAGCGCCCGGTGGCGGCGCGCCCTGCGGACCGGCGGCCGACACCGGACCCGGCGGCCGGACCCCCGCGGCGGCCGCGGCGGCGCCGGCCGCCTGGCGCCGCTGCCGCTTCTCGTCCAGATCCTTCTGGATCTTGTAGATCTTCTCGGCGAGCAGGTGGTAGTACTGGGAGCGAGAGACGGCCGTCTCGTACATGTTGGCCTCCACCTTTTTGGCGTACGTTACCAGACTCTGGAGCCGCTCGTCGTGGAAATCAGACGTCGGGTAGATGGCCTGAACTCTGTGAAACACAGAAAACAACGATCAGAAAATGTTCATAGTGGGCAAAGCATAGCGATGTCAAATTCAGGACAGGTCACCACCAAAACCTATAATAAACGATAAAAATGGGCCGGAGCGATAAATCAGTAATAACAAAGGAAGCCTAAGCACACGCAAATAGATCGAGTGATGCAGTTAGGTCGACCGCCGTCCGCTCCAGCTCACAGTTTTCGGACGAGGTGCGAGCGCAGGTCGGGTGTGACCTGCATGTGCCACTCCTTCGAGTCGTTCACCGGCAGAGGCAGCATGGGGTCGGGTGTCCTCGCGTTATACTGGCCGGTACCACCCATCGTCTGAAAACGATCAATGCCATCAGATACACATGAACAATCACATTCAGCTGCTGCAAGGAATCGTATATTGTAGAATGCATATATTCAATTGCTCATCAGGCCGAAATCTGAATTAAAGAATATTCAATGCTAGACTGGTCGAGACAGGGCACATTTTGCTGACATTTCTCACACGTTAATAGCACCTGCCGAACTTTATTGGAACATCTCACGGAAAAAGTATGTGTATAAAATTATAGTTGCTCCTTGTGATTACTGTGACCTGCAGGCAACGGTCATCTACTACATCGGTGCGGTACTCACGGCGTTAGCGTTCTCCTGGTGATTGTCACCACTCCAGTTGTTAGTCGCCCCGTCGCCACGGTTCATCAGGTACGGACTGCTGCCCCCGCCGGCTGCCGGACTGCCCTGCATGCCGGCCGGTACCCCCAGCTGCTGCTGGTCGGCCGGCAGACCGCCCGGCGAGGCAGCCGACAGCTGTCCCAGCAGCTGCTGCTGCTGCTGCGGCGTCAGCGGCCGCTTCAGCGGGTTGGCGGCCATCGGCGGTGCACCCACCTGGCCGGGCGGCACGGCGCCGGTCAGCTGCGGCGGCGGCGCCAGGCTCGCCGCCGGACTGTACTGGCTGACGGCCACCGGCGGCGGGCCCGGCGGCTGCGGGGACGCCTGCTGCGGCGGCACCGGGCCGGCCGGCGCGCCCGGCGGACGCGCCTTGCGGCTCTCGGCCACCTTCAGAGGCCGGCACACGGGGCAGTCGTTGCGGGGGCAGCTCTTCCAGTGCGAGATGATCTGTCGCGACGAGGCGCAGTGCGGCACCGTGCACGCCTTGCCCGCCTGGCACGACGTCATGTGGTTCAACACGTCCCTCATCGTCTGGCAGTGCGGCAGCGTGCACTGAAACCGCACAGACGGCAGGGTTAAACGTTAAAAACAGGGTCAGCATGCGTTGTCAAGCCGAGCGCCGACAAAATCGTTGTCAACATAATTGAACATCAACAAATCACAAAGTGATCCTAGATCCAACACCACAAGCCCGATATTAGGGAAAATAAATGCATATCTTAACACATTTGATGCTTCATTACACATACACAACAAACCTCGAGTTTGTTTGCTAGTCAAGTTTAACACCCGATATCAGAATGCAGCTCAACAGCACCTATTACAGCTGCGTCATCGGACTGATTCACTGATAGCATTACATTTATGTGCCGCCTCCTCCCCCAGTGTCGGACTCACCTCCTGCTGGTCGCCGCCGGCCTGCTCTCGGCGCTGGCACCTGTGTGCGTGCAGCAGCAGCACCAGCTGCTGCTGGATCAACTTGCGCTTCTCGGGGTCGCCGGTGGAGGGCGGCGCGCGGCCCCCGGGCGGTGCGGCCCCACCAGGCGGAGCGGCCGGCTGCGGCTGGCCGGGCAACGGTCCCGGCCCGGGCCCCGGGCCGGGGCCGGGGCCGGGACTGGGGAACCGCTGCGGCCCGGCCGCCGGCGCCGCGCCCCCGCCGTACGGCCCCGGCGGAGCGCCGTTGTTGACAGACGCGACCGGTGTCATGAGCCGCGACTGACCGGCGAAGTTGTACTGCTGCTGTTGCGGCGGTGGTGGCTGCTGGGACATTGACGGGTGCAGCTGCGGCTGGCCGCCCATCGGGCTCATCGAGCCCTGCTGAAAACGATATTACTATTACGGACGATCCACAGAGCGCTAGACGATAGACCTGCTGCTGCTGTACTCTACACTGCAGTACACACCAATGCAACGTAAGTCGGTAGCGGAAAACACTATAACAGTGTTGACTTAGCAACTAGCAAATGCATCACACCCCAATGTATCTATAACGGTCCAGGCACTCGCCAGCTCAACGCCAGGAATGCAGCGTTGATTTATAGCCCATCAGCTCAATAAGACAAACGAAAATCTCATATCGCGCCCAACAGTGTCATTATGCCACTGAAAATTCTCTAAGCTGTTGATAACCTCACACTTAAACCGATAATCACGAGTTATTATGCAGTCAAACCGATATCGCTCACAGCCAATATCGCTCTGCAAAAGCTGCACACGCGATAACAATCATCCCCCCCCCCCTCAGTGAGCTGGAGTTCTCACCTGCATAATTCCGCTGGTCTGTGGCAGCTGCATGTGCCTCTGCTGCTGCTGCTGCTGCTGCTGCTGCAGCTGCTGCCGGAGCTGCTGCTGCTGCTGTTGCTGGAGTGGCGCCTGGTTGCGCAGCTGACCGCCCAGCGAGGGCACGGTGCGGGTCAGCGCCGCGCCCGGCCCGTTGACAAACTGCTGCGCCATCGGCCGGCCGAGCCACTGTCCGCCGCCGGCCACGCCGAAACGGAGCGGCGCACCGCCGCCGCCGCCGCCGCCTACCGGGGCCGAGCTGAGCGAGCCGCTCAGCTGCGGGGAGCTGAACGCCGCGCTCGGCAGTGTGCCGCCCATCGACGACGCGGACACGCCCATCGACGAGACGGAGACGCCCATTGAAGACGGAGAAATGCCCATCGATGAGGCCGGCATACCCATAGAGACGTTAACGCCCATTGATGAAATAGGCGCGCTCATAGACGAAATAGGCGCTCCCATTGATGATACGGACAAACCCATTGATGAGACGGACATACCCATTGAAGAGGCGGGAATGCCCATTGATGAAATGGGTCCACCCATGGATGAGACAGACATCCCCATCGATGAAACAGGCATGTCCATCGACACAGGCACGCTGGTGCTCATTGACACACCTCCACCCATCGAGTGTGACATCGAGTTGGTGACGGACATGGCGGCGAGCGGCGAGCCGGAGAGCCGGCTCATGGAGCTGGTCATGGTGCCCAGCAGGCCGCCGTCCATGGAGACGTGCTGCGCCATGGACGACATGGGCCCGAGGCCGGGCGACTTGGAGACGACGGCACCGGGCGGCGACTGGAGGCCGGCCACGCCACCCAGCACCAGCTGCTGCTTGTTGGCCATCATCTGGTGGATGGCAGCCGAGTCGAGCGAGCCGTTGACGCCCGGCGAGCCACTGTACTGCGAGTAGGCCGGCGCCGGCGCGGGCGCCGACACCGGACCGCTGCTCTCCAGGCCGCCCATCAACTCGTCCGGCAGTGACAGTTCCAGGTCGAAAGACGACAGACCCATGTCTGCGACGAGAGGACGGGAGGCGCCGGGTTAGCGAACATCTGATGCACATTTACACGATAATACGGTCAAGGTGCAATTCATGAAGCTCAGCATTACCTGCAGTCACCATAACAATCCACAATATTATTTCGGTCCGGATATTCTGTTTACTTATGCTATATTAACCAATGACTACTGATATTTATCATGAAAAAAATCAAACAACATAGCTTATACTGAGCAGTACTTTAGTCTTCAGTCAGCAAAACCGTTCACATTTTTCATTTTTGTGACGCAACCATGGCTGTCTTTATCGGTATGGCTTTTGATCAGGAACATTAATTAAATTTTAGTACAAGGGTTTGCTAAGCTGAGATTGACGCTAACAAAGAAGTATGATTCATCCTCAGTCGAGTAACCGTCCCTCACTGTTGTATCAAGCCGACCAATATCAGCAAGAGCGTTTGATAACGGAAAGGTGCCGTAATTCGCGTCTCTTTGGAGCGTCAGGGCCCCGGGGGCAGCCATGACAGCCGCAGTACGAATGCGCTCATACCAGCGAGGGAGAGACTCGGGGAATAGGTACCCAACATAAAATGTATCGGCTACACATTAGCAGCGACATCTTTCGCTCATAATATGTTGTTTCTCGGGAGATCCAAAGAATCATTGTCATATTTGGGGCATTTCATACACTTGTTGCAATTTCTTCGGTCGAAGAGTTCTCCGGTTGCGGTTCTCCGGTCGGCCACACGTCTTAATTTCCCTGCGTCAGGATGGGAATCCGCCCACCGTATCTCTGGGTGGCAGGAGACGCCCATTTCAATGCACCAGCAATATCCCAGGGTCTGAGGCCAGTTTTACAAACAGAAAAATAGCCACCTGCCGGAAATTTTGCCTAAAGATCGCTTCACATACGGAACGTAAATGAATAATGATAAAGCTCTATCCGCTTGGCGCTTACGTACCCATCGCGTTTACGCTTCGTATGTGAAGCAGTCTTCAGGCAAAAAAAACTGCCAGGCGACTATTTTTCTGTTGGTAAAACTGGCCTCTGCAACACACATCTAATATATCACACATCACATCTATATATTCACCATTCACCGATAGACACATCCACTAATTGCAGTGCAGGAAGACCCCGATCCACTCACCATTTCCTCCTGGGTCGCCGAGACCACACCCGTACGACTCGCCGAATTTGGACCGCTTGCTCGGCGGTCCCTCGCCCAGGGGGTCGCTCATGGCGCCGGCTGAGCGGAGACGACTGGTGACGACGGTTACACACACGAGACGCGACTACTCGGCCGAGTTCCGCCAGCAACTGACATCGCAGCCGCGCCTGAAAACAAACCGCCACCAGTGTCAGTCACAGGGATCCAGGTCCTGTCTCAGCACATTTTGTGTTGTCTGGGTGTGAACCAGGGCTGTGGAGTCGGAGTCGGAGTCGGTCGGAGTCGGAGTTGGTCGGAGTCGACACTTCTGCCCGGAGTGGAGTCGGAGTCACCAAAATCTTAAAGACTCCGACTCTGGAGACGGAGCTATCGCTGCATGGCTTAACGCCATGTACTGCACCTGTTTGCTTGACAATACTACACTCGTTGACCTTACAAAATTATAAATTTGGTCAAAAAAGGCCATATTCCTGTTTCTAACGAGCGTTTTCAGCGAAAAAAGCAGAAGACGGCTGATTCGCCAGAACCTTCTTTTAATTCTGCATGTTCTTCACAAAGCATATGCGCAATGTCAGGCCTTGGGACACACAAAGGATCGTTTCAGGCAAAATAAGATCATTACACTATAAACTTTATAATCCTGATGTGGATCTTAAGAGAAGCGTCTGGAGTGAGGAGTCGGAGCTGGAGTCAGAGTCAGAGTCAATTTTTGAAGCCGGAGTTGGAGTCAGTCTGTCATCCAAAAATTCATTGACTCCACAGCCCTGGCTTAAAATGAAAGCCATTAACAATACATAGCCTTTTTGCACAGGTGGATAACACCGTCCCATGACACAAGTGAACAGGAAAGTCAAATTCCAGCTGATGAAGGTAATCAGTTTGCCAGGATCTAGATTATAATCAGAAGTCTTTGAAAGTTTGTTAGTTGTCACAACTCACAGAGAACACTTTTGCATGTGCAATCTAAAATTGTGCCCATTCATACTAGAAATTCCACTGCCTGAATGTCTGCTGAAGATCTTAGCTACTTACTTTGGTACTTAAAAAACATATTGCCCATGCATTATATGGGCATAAAATAGCATAGAATAGTGAAACATTTAACAACAACAAGAAATGGACAGGTTTCAGTGCAAAGTTTCAAAAAATGACACAAGCCTGTTCTAGCACCTCAAGACAAAATTATTTATTGGTGGCTATTCTAGCCAGCTCTACTGGAAACACTGGAACAATCTGGGGATCTCTAGTGAATGGTTATTGATGTCTGGGACACATGAATAGTGACTGGTAAAGCTGAAGCTGATATCCACAGAAATTTTCAAAGATATTTCCCAATTTATGTTTCCATGTTCTGAATCTAAAAAAGCTATTAGTGCAAATAGTGCAGCAAGTAGGTACTACAGTGCAGTGAGGTCACCTGATCTAGCCCCACACCTACCTAACACCTATCTATCCCTTACAGAAGGCTAGGCTGAGTTAGGTCAGATTGGTTTGGGTTGAACAATTCAAACCATCCCTTCAATGGATTATCATGATATATGCTGCATTAATAAGCATCATTCTTACATTCAGGACAATGCAAGACATGGAGAGGAACAAAATGTATCATTCCCAAAACATGCGGATTCCTGCTTCAGTAATAGTATTACTGAAAGAGATCCTATGTCACAAGAGGTCACACACAGAGGTCCAGCAACATTGATACTTGCTCTTCCAAAATCAAAGTACATTTTCAATGAGGGATTACTTTCAAAAAGTACTAGTTTGCAGGAAAATTTAACAAAAATTTAGTGCAGCATTTATTAACAATAAAAAAATGAATAAGGTACTCAATAGAAATACCACATATTCTCAGGTCTGAGCAAAATATTCCCCAAATTTTCTAAATGTTCTTTTTACATCTAAAAGTATAAAATCACATGATATGTCTTTTTGTTTACATTTGTTACCATTACATATGCACAATAAGAGCAAACCACACCCTCCAGTCAAATGTGGACTCCACAAATGACTGGGGGCTGCTGGTGGCTTCCTATGACCAGTCAAGAGCTTGCTCACACTTTCTGGGGTGCTGGAATGCTGAGTGGAGAACTGTGGAGCTCACTTGAATTCCCAATGCTTTCTGGTGGTGGTTGCTTTGGGTTTAGTGCTTTTGGTTGTGCTGTAACAAATCCAAAACTATCAAGTTTTTGTGGTTGATATTTAAGTGTTCGAAGAGTACCTAGACTATCCAGCTTGGTAATCATATAGCAGGCATCTCACGTGCTGCCATCAGTTTGTGAAAACTTTCTAAACTCCAGATCTTGAGATATTTTCACAAATTTTGCTGTAGGTTGTGCATTGGTAGGTTGTAGGTTGTAGGTGTTTGTTTTGTCTAGGCTGTAGTTTTTAGGTTTGTAGGTTGTAGCTTAGTAGCTAAGGTTAAGCCAGGTTAGATTATATTTCATTTTATAAGATTTTTAATTATATACTTTTTAAGTGAAATTTGTATAACTACCTAAAAACTGAAGAGTCTAGCAACTTTACACAAATGGGTGGCAGCATGAGAGATGCCTGCAACATGAATACCTCCAGCTTTTGGGAACAGCATTTAAGTTGAAAGTAATAGCACAACACCACCAAAAATTAAAGCTGCTGCAATTCAGATAAAAAAATGGTGAGTCCATTGTAGCAGGTACCAATCCAAATTTTGATGCAACAACAAGACAAAATCAATGTCAGTGTCATAATCTGAATCATGCCAGTAAAGCCATGGTGATGGTCATGGTAAATGCAAAGATGCATAAAATCACATTACACCCATTCTTAACCAATGCCTACATCAATGAGAAAATTTAGGATAAAGCTCACCTACAAAAAATTAAACCCCCGTCAATCGTCAAACGATAGCATCATATTCATATCATGTGGCACGCAGTTGTTGACAAACGCGTGACGCGTTTTTAGGGCAGCGAAACCAGGTCACCTCGCAGCGTCCGGCTTTCACTCACTTGTTGAAAAGTGTGGCCAAACTGGAGCACTCTGAAAGATAATGCTTCCAATTCTATCCCCGAAATCCACTTGCTCTCTCGTCCAAGACCACGATTTCACCAAATAAATATATACAACTGGCATCAGCCAGATCTACTCAAAATGGCGACCCTCTTGGTCTAAAAGTGATGGGAAACTACCGTCGTCGCCGATGACATGCAACTCATATAGGTACTCGTTGTGAAATAAGTGGAATAGATTGTTCGAGATCGATCTCTGGTTTATGTCAGTTTGCATATAGTTTATCATACAAATAGGTTTGTTTTTTGATTTCATAAAATATATTATCAAATATGAGATTTTACGGGGTTTGATGAAGAAAATACAAGGAAAGGCACTTCATGGCAAATACATCATGTTTTGCCCACCTCTATACTACCCCATATGAGTGCTGAATTCTCATTGGTGCAGAATGGTCACGTGGGTAGTAACTCTTAGAACCCGAACGAAATTGCAAACAAGGGAAATGTCTGGTCTAGACCATACTACAGAATTCCGTCTAGACATACCATGCCGCAGCCACACGTCTTATCAACAGTAAAGAAGCAACAGTTACGCAAATTGCCCCACACGGTTGTGTTTGGGTGTTTGGGGGACCAGGTGCACCTGCAGATAAATAAAAGTGTGCTGTGTGCACGGCGCACGCTTCATTGGCAAGTCAGGTATCGTCTTATTTTGCCTACTTATGAAAAGATATGGAAAGTATAAAAATAGCTACACTTATTTTAGAGAAATGCCATTACTTATAAGCAAAGCACGCATGATGCGACGTTGTCCGCCAAGTGCCAATCCGTGCTTGCTAGCTCATTCGTTGTTTCCGAAGTTCACTCACCAAGGCCAAGCAGGCTCCGTCTGGCCGGCAAAAGACGGGACGGGGGACATACGTTTTTCACAGTCTCTTACATTCCAGCAGGCTGCCGGAGTGGGCGAGGGTCAGCAGGCTGCCGTATGCGTGTCAGATGCAGACAGACCAGGCAACTGTGGGGAAAACGACCCTCAGCTACTAAAAAGATCGTCCATAGAGGGTATCTAGCCCCTAAAGGAAGACCAAAAATTAACATAGGTCTTGGAACATCTAACTTCGCACTATTTGCCCTCGCCGATTAAAATGCTTTAAAACCAATTAAAAGGTACCGGGTGGCGGGTACACCCTGACATATCATTTTCTACAGGGGCCGTCGTGATTAACACTGTCGAAGGTCTCATTCAAGTAAATCGTAAATTTAATGTGAGCTCACCGCCGTCAATCCTATCAACGACTACGGCAGTACGCGTATTGACAGGCGATCCGCTCCGTTAATGTTTATGACTGAGATGCTGGCTCAGCTTGGGAACAGCCATGCACCAACTGAAAGCAGATAACACTATTGAAGCATCAACAGATGGTTGATAACCTAAATATATTTCAATCAAATAATTCATGCGTAATCCAAACATAATTGCACATAATAATGGCATCGGTTGAGGGAAACAAACAATTCCAGATAATAAACATAATGGCATACGCAAACACAATATACATCCCATCGACCTTTCCCAATTTAGTTACGTTCGAACTTTTTCGATGATTTTGGTAAAAAAAATCGTTCTTAGCTATAGTACAATCTCTATCGTCCCATAAACCCGGGTCTTACTTGTCACTGTATCCCGATACACAACCCACAACACATGGATTTCATCATGCTGAGAACGAACGCCGAACAGCTCTCATTCCGTTGGCGACTCGAGTCCAACTCAGCAAAGCGTAGCAGTAAATTTGTAGCACAGTATAACCTCAGCTTATTTGTTCCCCTCTGCCCACTTGTCTACCGACGCAGCATATCTCTGTTTATCACTTCTCCTAAACTCTGATCGAGCCCGTGTATAAACATTCTAACATCTCCCAACAATCACAACCAGGGCATCACGTACCGATGACAGTGCCATCTACATCGCCTTTTCCTCCTTCCCTTCCACGACCACCTCTGAGAACTTCTTCACCCAGGTGGCCACATGTTTGGCGCACCCTCCGACGGCGTCCTCTCGCAGCACGAACGCGTGCGGGTAGCCGTTCTCACATATGACCGTGTCCAGCTCGGGCACTGCCTGTTTCATCACCTCCACATTCTCCAGCGGCACCCACGGGTCCGAGCGCGAGAAGTAGAAGCGCGCGCGCGGCGCAGCACCGCGCAGCAGCTCCTCATCCAGCTGGTCGACTTTAATGAGCTCGTCGTGCGCCATGGCCATGGCGCGCGCCACCGAGGCGGGCCGCAGCAGCTCCACGGAGGCCTCCAGGGCGTGCGCCGGCGTGTCGCCCGGCAGCCAGAGGCGCACGGCGGCAGCGCGCACCCGTCGCGGCAGCCAGGCCAGCAGGGCGGCCACGGCCATCACCAGCGAGCCCAGGTAGCGCGACAGCAGCCAGACGCGGCGGCCGGCCGGAGACACGCGCATCCGCTGCACCGTGGGGAACAGGTGGTACGAGGAGGCGACGCGGCGCGGCGGCAGCCGGCGCTCCGTCTGCAGCGAGATCTGACTGCCGATCGAGTGGCCCACCAGGTGCAGGCGCGTCTCGGCCGGCAGGTGCGACCGGATAAACTCCACCTTGCGCTCCGTCTGACCCTCCAGATCGTACAGCGAAGGGTGGTCTGCCGAACACACGGGTGACCGTCAGATATATGGTGCACGCGAAAATATACACACAGCATGAAAGGCGGTACACATGGGATCGAGTTGAAGGAGACACAGGCTTATCCAACACACGAAACAATCGCGGCACCGCAACGGCGCAGGTTATTTCTCCTTCGTTCATTTACTTGGAAATGGAATCCAAAGTAAGCTCCAAAGTATCAACCACAGTACACAGTGTACGGTTGTCCACCGTTAAATTATCACAAAGCTCACCGTTGAGGTCGGGGAGGCAGCTGTCGTTCTCGGGCAGGCTGTGTCCGCCATGGCTGATGCCCCAGACGGGAATTTTCCCACCGAGCTCCTCAAACAATGTTGACATGAACTGGTCGTAGTACTCGATCAGACCCGGATTACCTGTAGAAAAAAAAAATCAGTCATCTGTCAGATGCGATCAGTCAATGGTCATAATGGATCCTTCGATCTTCCCAACCCTGAGTGCGAGATGGGTGTGTCCTCATCTATCGAATTGGTACTGAGATAGATGAGTCAAACGAGGTATGAGCGTCCGTCAGGTCAAATATGTTCGGATAAAAAAGAAAACATTCCGAAGCAGACTCACAAATTTTCGTACTAAAAACTCAACTTCAATTCCTCAGCTCTGTCGGATAAAGCATTACGGATAATTCCAATCGTACAGTTGGTACAATCATTTGGTTCATGCAGGCTTCAGCATATATGAGGTGCAAGATCCATGTGGTTCATAGGCGTCGCCAGAGATTGTCGGTTGGGGGGGGCAAAATCAACTTTTGTGTCAAAACTTGCCTTTCCCCAGTCTTTACTCACTCGTTTTACATATCATTCGACGCGCAATGGTGCGAGGAATCCGATGGTGACAAAGGTTTCCTTCTAGCTATGACATGTAATTTTTTACAGAAAAATTCGAAATTTTGAAATTTCATAACAAAACGACTGGTAGAATTATAGTGGCTGCGATTGCCGACGCACTGCAGAGGGCCCCTGTGCAGACGCTCGACGCTCACGATCATTACCCATTAAGAGGTGAAAAACGCTCCATTTAATCGGATCACCCTGCTAGAACCTCCATTCACGCATGCATGCAGAGGTTTTACGTGAAATGCATAGGACTTATCCCAGCCGCCGATCGTAGCTAAGTTGGGCATTCGGCGGAGAGTGAATGTCGGAAGTGTGAATCGGAATTCGGAAGTAATTCATCTTTGCTTCAGTGAGATGAAGTGTTTTGTTCACTCGAGTGTAAACAAAAGTTTCTCGTTTTTCGTGTGAAGGGAAGCGCTGCAAACGCGAACAAAAACTGTTAAACGGAACCAAAAGTAACGCACGGCATAGCGGCAAGGGATCCCGTAGAGATAGGTTTGTGACTTCCAGGCCATTTCAGGCCACTCAGGGTCAGTGCTGACTCTCGGAAGCCTGCTTACTGCTTAGGATCCCGGAGATCGACGTGGGTCACCTCAAATATTTACGTGTACGTGGTGCTTTAGGGCTTTCCGAGCCCAAGGTGGGGCCCTCAGAAGCAGTGTGGGCGGCGGGCGCTAAGAGACTAGGCCCAGGGTGAGCCTGGAGCCCTCGGATAGCAGTGTGAACCCTCGGGGTCTGTGTCGAATCCCTAAGGACCCTACGTAGGGACATAATAAACATGTGTTGCGGACCTCAGAGGGACACGTGGGCTGTGACCCCTCAGATGCCGGCTTGGGGTTGGCAAAGTCTGTCGCCTCAAAAATTTGGCTGAACTATCAGAGGCCAGTTAAGGTTCTCAGAAATGTTCGAAGGCTCAAAGATCCCTGTATGGGCCCTCAGAGAACATGAACACCAGTGGGACTTTCAGAGGCCGGTTTGGGCCCTCTGAAAGCTTCTTTAGGGCTCACTGGAGCTCCTTAGGAGCCTTTGTTTAAAGCAAGCTCATGAGCCCTGCGACACTTGTACGGTAGGTACTTGAGCCTGTCGCAGACATTTGACGAGTTGAGAAAGGCCCCGAAGATTTCGTTTCACGCTTTGAACAAAAATTGTGTCAGCACTCCAAAACTTATGAAAATCAGCTGTAAAATGTAATAAAGAACGAACTAGGAACATGTAATGAATCACAGCATTAACATTTCCGAGTCTGGACTCGGAGTCTTGAAGATTTTGGCGACTGCGAGTCAGACTCTGGTTTGAACTGCACGCTCAAACCGAGTCTGACCTCACAGGCATTCTCAGAAAGGTACCCCCATTTTTTCCCGACTCCAAAATCTCATCGGATCTGTATCGATGTCAGGGGGTGCCCGGTCAGAGGTTGGGGGGGGGGGGCAAGTTGCCCCGCTTGCCCCCCCCCCGTGGCGACGCTAATGATGTGGTTAACACTGTCCTGACATGGACACCATTGCATGGACACCATTGTGCATTGCATAACCGGCAATACACATACATTGTTCTGCAAAAGGATAGCAAAAACATTGTCACCCACGGCCGCATGTAAAACGATAACTGTGTGGAGGACAAGTATGATCCTTGCCCCGCCCAGTGCCCACTCATTAGGCCGATGATAAAAGCGCAAGATATACATACACGTAGGCATATTGATTTTGAGAGAGAATACACTAATGTCAACTCGTTTTTATAAATCTTTTTAGGTAACTACTGAGGCCTTGAGCAGCACGCTAATACGAACAACGTATTTCCGGAAGACATAAAAATACCCATTGTTATAAACATAATCACGCGTTAGCGACCACCCGAGCGACGTATGACGGCACCAGAAAACTACATCCGGTCACCGGGTCCAGCAGAGATCGTATGTGTCAACTAGCAGCACAGTGGAATTAAAGTAATCTTGAGCGGAATCAGCGGAGCGATGAGAGGGCCGGTACGCAGAACCGGACCAGACCGACGGCCGGCCTGGGCCGGGATTAGTGCAGATGGGCACTCGGGCCGGAAACTGCAGTTCTGACCAATTTAGCGGCGACAGGAACAAAGATAACGTTCCGTCCTTTCACGCTGGTCGGCTGATTGAAATCCGATCCCTGTAAGCTGACTCTCGCATCGTGCCGCGAGGAGACCAACGCAATAAACTAATCATCTCTCGAGAAAAGACAGCACTACCGCAAGAGAGCATACCTCCGCCTGCCCAAAGAAAGACACACGACACTCGAGAATCTGCTCCTCATTTCCTCGGTATAACATGATGTGTGCGAGGAGCCCTGGAATCGCACCCAGCTAATTTGCACAGATGCTCCATAGTCCCAGCCCAGAACACAGAACCAGTTTTGAGTCCTAAGCTGACAAAACCTCTGTTGTAATAAAACCAGATTACAACTAGAAAGTGACAGACTGATTGTCCTGATAGGAGAGTTCTAATAACCTGAGCATTAGCAGTAAGTCTGAGCTTTGGAAAACTGCAATAAGAAAAACTGCAATTAACTGCAATAGGTACTACAGTACACTACCTAAAAAGGTGCCAAATTGCAATTATTCTCTGAGGCCTCTGAATGAGTCTTGTATTTAAATGTTGCTTTTGAGATAATTTAAATACCTACTAAATCCTTGATCTAATGGAGCTCCATAGCACAGCAACACAGAAAAGTACCTACCTATCTACTTAATGACATCAAGTATCAGAGGACATAAGAGCACAACAAAATACAACAGCTTGACTTCAAATTTACCATGTAAAACTTCCAGCATTGGTTCATATCTGCTCAGAGGAGTCTGCTCTAAATTGAATATTGATAAGCCAATATTTGCTGACTAACCTTCATATGCATCATCCAATGCTTCTGGACCACCATATAATGTCTTGCAGAAGCAGGGTCGCCACACCTGGTTGGGTTCCCAGTGTCAAGAAAGCAAGGCAGAAAGGAACTGAATATGAGAAACAGGAACCCTGAATCCTATAGAATATAGATGCACCAGCCAAGGTTTTTAGCACTGAATCGGCCGGCTGATGGTTCCTGAGTTGTCAAACGCGGCATGCCAAATAGTGATTTGTAGTAGCAAAAACTGCTGAAAAAGAGTGATGGAGCAGGGAGAATGGAGCATAGCAGAGAATATCCTTGTTTAGTGTCCAAATCCTTACGATTATGTAGAAATGTCATGTAGATTTCCTGTTTGTCATAAGCTTCTATTCCATACTTGTAAAAATGGCTTTTAATATTTAAATCAAATTCGAATCCATGTAAATCTCTTAAAAATTGATTTAAATTTCAAATTGAAATACTGAAATCTGAAAAAGGCTTTACGCACTAAGTCATTTTCCATAGGATTACCTTGCAGCTGTTCGACAATTTGTGCCAGACACATTATGATTAATAATAATCCCTGCTCAAAACCTGATATGCATACCTCCTAAATATGTATGTATGTATGTATGTATGTATTGATCTAAAATCCATCCACATAACATGGTTTTTTCAGGATTCAGCGTCATGCACAATACAGTAAAATGCAAGAAGGCAATAGGCACTGGCAGATAAAATAAGACAACTAATTGCACTAAAACCGGAATAAAACACAGCACCCCAAGACCTCAGGCTTCGCTGGCCGCCACTGCGCGGCGAAACGCGGTCAGCGTGGGCTGCTCCCTGACGGCCGACGGCAGCCGGTTCCACGCGGCAGCAGCGCGGTAACTAAACGTTCTCTGTGTGGAAGAGAGCCTACACTTCTGCAGCTCAGTCGGTGACACACCAGGGAAATAAGCTAAAATTAGAGTGCTCTATTTATTGCTCCCGCTACTTCACCGTCTCCCATAGGGTCCTGTGTTGAGCTGGTGTCGAGGCTCTAAAAATGACGCCGATTTTTGCACCCTTCTCACGAAAATCGCTCGGACCGCCTGGAAACCAATTGTTCCGCTCTAAAAATTTCATGATCGACGGGAAAATGAATGAGGAAAAGATTGGTCCTGAAATAATTCTGAACTCCCTGTAGAACATATCGAAATATGGCTGCAAACTAGGAGCATGTCAAAATCGACAAAACAATACAAATAAACTTACCGGGATTTTTTTATTTTCCATGCATCTGTGTATGAAATGAGTCGGTTTTTCGGAAAGATCATCTTCTGTTTAATTAATAATTCCACAATTGCAATCGAGAAAAAAAAAACATTTCCGCTGTGACAGCAGTTTTGGCATTGTGCCAGTAGTGTGGCGTTCGCGGTGCTGCGTGGTCGTCGGGACGGAGTTGTGAGTATTTTCGGTGTTTTAAATGGTTGATGGCCATTTGAACCAGCTTCATATTATTTCCTACACATTTTTGCATCAAATTATTGCTTTGAAAGACCATTGAAACCCCTTATCTCTTCATGAAACACGATCATATTCATCGTCGACGAAAATGGCGCGGGACTCCATGTGCATTCCGATCGAAATAAATCGTAAATTAAATAATATTCGATGATAAGTATCATATTCTAGTGACACATTTTCATAAAATAAGGCATAAACTTTGCAAGGAAGTCAACATTGGATAATTGGATTCTTATTTTGCTCACATATCCTTGTAGTAGTCAAATGGCTCAATTGTTAGATAGATGTAAGTATATGTTTTGGCTTGATGTTTGCTGTGAAACCACCCAGCCACTTGCAGGTTGAGTGATTTTCTGATAATTACCTGATAATCATTTCTCCTTTTCCTTAAAAGAAACTAAAATTCCTTTCAAAGTAATCCATTTTAAGGAATGGCGGCTTGCTCATTGGCATTTCATGTTCTTGTTTTGTTATTGCTGGCAGTATTTTGATACAATAATGCAATATGAATTTTTTGCAATAATAAAACCTAAGACAAACTCAGTTAATGCGTCAATCAAACACCCAACAGAAAGATTGTGAGTCCTTGTAATGTGAAGCATAATATTCTATGAATGTGTTATATAGAATATGCCAAATATTAAATTAATTATTATTTGATACTGATAGCTGAGCAGGTGAATTATGCCACAATATAATTTCATTTTCTGGTTTTGAAATAGCCGGCAGTATTTTACTTCAACAAATGTAATATACATGGAATACATGTTGTTATGTTACCTATGTTAAAAGTTTAATAACAGCCAACAGAAGGAGCTGTTTCAGCAGATAATGTTTGTACCTTATGCATTACCTTTCTTTTCTGCAGGGCCATGCTTCCGCTGGGTGGTCGACATTTGCCTCCTGAAGAAGTTGAGCAACATGAAGACCACCAGATGAGGTGTCTGCAGTTCATGTGGAACTCTGCAGACTACAAGTGTTATGCCAACCACAACCAAAGTGCTGTGATCATGGAGGCATGAACCTCATGACAACACTTCAGATTTGCAGTTGAACCAAAGTGTGATTCAAACCACCTGTGGCATCTCACTCAATGTGTGAACAGTGTGATTATTGTGCAGTGTTCAGCTGCAACTAAGACATTTTTTAGTGACTTGTTTGCAATTAGCCACCAAAAGCATTTTTGGGCTGGCTGCTGTAATTTGTTGTGCACACTGCACTGCACAATAGTGGTAGTGTTTTGTCACTTGTCAAGTTGTCAGTTGTGCATGTTGCATGTTTCTCTTCCCTCGGCCCTCATTATCAGTTAAGTGGTGAATTGGCATCACTCAGTCTCCCCAGATCTCCATTAGGCATTAACTGTCTGTCAACCACCTAACTTGAGATGGTATTTGCTAATAGTGTCAGAAAAGAAGTGATTGTAGACATTTTTAGGAATATGAGCTCCGTTTCATGCGTGTTCCAGTGGTCATTTTGTCACATGTCCCATAGTGTAATAAATGGAAACTGTTGTTCCCTTTTGAAGGTACTCGCGGATGCAGAAAGCGTTGGGCCTAATTATTAAACGCACCCTCCTATCAGCGACGCACGAAATCGACAAATATCATCCTTTTTAGAACAGGAGGAAACGAAAACTTGTGAACATAGCTGTACCTACAACAGTGCATAAGGAA
This sequence comes from Amphibalanus amphitrite, assembly GCF_019059575.1. NCBI lineage: Eukaryota > Metazoa > Arthropoda > Thecostraca > Balanomorpha > Balanidae > Amphibalanus > Amphibalanus amphitrite. Next base: position 130,380 of record NW_024882786.1, on the reverse strand, counting down.
TTGAAATTCTGGGAGTTTTTGAAATTCGGAGAAACTCAAGTTGTCGACAGGTATGCCCCCGCCCCCCTTGCACGTCAAAGACCGCCTAAAAAACAAACGCCTACAAATGAAGGCATTATTCGTATGTTCGTTGTAATTGCAGCAGCCTGGCAACATGTATTGCGGTCCGATGGCGAATTACACTCGTGCTCAAAAACTGCCGGTAACTGCCAATGCACTTAGGTCATAGGTGAGGAGAGGAAGGGTTATGTCATATATCAACATCATAGAAATGGCTTCATCTGAGCTGTGCCTATTGTACATAATTCAACCAATATGTGCATTTCGTTTCTTGCAATCTACTCATGCTTTCACTCCAGCTTCAGAGTAATCATCCCATATGGTACGTCTTAAGATATTGATTTCTATGGCGGTTTGCAATTACTAGCCACGTCTCACCTCAGTTTGGTGGCCCCGCATCGGCCCACTCGGCCGCTCTAAAATTGACTTACGGAGGAGGATGGTGGCTTTTATTTTAGCTTCTCCGCCGACTGCGGGGAGCGCCGTCGCCGAGGTAGGAGCAATAATTAGCTTATGTTTGGGACTTATTTCCACGCTTAATTAACATTTTAATGTTATTTTAATTAATTCATGTTAATCTTTGACGCATTCTCTTTCTATTGATACCATCCACCGGTCTGAGAATTACTGCCTTGCTGCGTAAGGGCCGATAAAAGATCACGCTTTTAGGGGTATCTCTTCAACATGGGGCAGGAGCAATAAATAGAGCGCTCTAATTTTAGCTTATTTCCCTGGTTTATTTATTTAATTTAATTTAAATATCCATTTGAGTAGGATTTCGGGTTTTTTGAAACGCTCAGTTTTTGCAGCGAGCTTTTCCTGTTAGGGCTTGCGAGATACCCGCGGAAACACATATCTCTTCAGCATTGCGCGCCACACAGGAATGCGGCTGATTCACGTGCTTTTGTGAGCGAGGTGCTTCCCTCCGGAAGAAATTCGCCGTCCCCATATGCTTAACACAGAGCCGAGCGGCGGCTGACAGGTGGCCGGCTCTCGGGAGATCGGCAGCCGACACTCGAAAAATCGACAAGCCGCCGCTGAATGCGCGTGCGGCAGTGCTGAGCCGAGTCATTCCCACGGTCTGAAGTACCCCAGTTTGAAGATTCGGCTGTAGAATATGTAGTTTTAAATACGTAGTTTGACGTACATCTCGGAAAAGTGAGATACGGCCAGAAATGAGTGTGGGTCCCTCCGTTCTGAAGATTCTGATCGACGCCGATTGAAATAATTCGCCGTGCATATCTCGGCTTATTGACGACCGATTGACACGGGATAAACACCGATCGATACCATATGGCTCTGTGGGGGGGGGGAGTAGAGTGGCAAGTTTTCCTACCCGACGAACCCGGAATTATCCCGAGGGGGTAGGTGTGGGAGTAGAGTCGGGGGAACGGGGGGGGGCGAGTGCAAGTACCAAGTACTTTCGCAAGTACCAAGCAAGTAACAAGTACCTTTACAAGTACCAAGCAAGTACCAAGTACTTTACGGCCAGGAATGAGTGTGGGTACCTCCGTCCTGAAGATTCTGATCGGCGCCGATTGAAAAGTCGCCGTACATATCTCGGCTTATTGACGACCGATTGACACGGGACAAACACCGATCGATACCAAATGGCTCTGGGGGGGGGGGGGGATAGAGTGGCAAGTTTTCCTACCCGACGAACCCGGAATTATCCCGAGGGGGTAGGGGTGGGAGTAGAGTCGGGGGAACGGGGGGGCGAGTACAAGTACCAAGCAAGTACCAAGTACCAAGCAAGTACCAAGTACTTATGCAAATACCAAGCAAGTACCAAGTACTTTGGCAAATACCGAGTACTTATGCAAATACCAAGCAAGTACCAAGTATTTTGGCAAGTACCGAGTACTTTCGCAAGTACCAAGCAAGTACCAAGTACTTTTGCAAGTTCAGCAAGTTTTTCGCCAATATCGAAGCTTCTAGACGTCCGATCGTCACCGGAAAAACACCATTCGATTCCAAATTTTCTCCCGAAACTTTTTATGGCCAAAGCGACGCGGAGCGAGCCAAGATATCTTGTTTAAATATCCATTTGAGTAGGATTGCGGGTTTTTTGAAGCGCTGAGTTTTTGCAGCGAGCTTTTTCTCTTAGGGCTTGCGAGATACCCGCGGAAACACATATCTCTTCAGCATTGCGCGCCACACAGGAATGCGGCTGATTCACGTGCTTTTGTGAGCGAGGTGCTTCCCTCCGGGAGAAATTCGCCGTCCCCATATGCTTAACACAGAGCCGAGCGGCGGCTGACAGGTGGCCGGCTCTCGGGAGATCGGCAGCCGACACTCGAAAAATCGACAAGCCGCCGCTGAATGCGCGTGCGGCAGTGCTGAGCCGAGTCGTTCCCACGGTCTGGCGGCCAGCTGGGTGGGGGCGGGGTGGGGAGTGGGGCGGCCGATTGCCAGCCGCTTCTCCACGGGCAGGTGCTGCCACCTGCGCAGTAGTTCCACTGGCGGCCGCCAGGCCCGTGCGGCAAGCGGGCCGTGCGCGGTAGTTCCGCCAGCGGCCGCCAGATGGATACCGCCGCGCGCGTCGTGTCTAACCTGACGAAGCTACAAAAAGTTAGATAACTTTAATAAGAGGGACGGTAAAGCCACAATTCCAACGCTGAATGCTGGGCAAAAGCAAAGGGATCCAACACAGCCATCTGTATTTACTGTATTTACCCTTTTCAGTCAGCGATAAGCCCCAGCAATCGCACCGCTGCAAAACTCGCAAGCTGTTCACCGTGCAGGGTATTGCATTATAAACACCGACCGGCTCTTTCATCGTAAGTGTAATCGCTAAATAGGTAGGACGCCAAAAGCAAGTGAGACATGATAGGTAGGTGAAATAAAATACGAATTGAAATTAAACACACCTTAAATTGTAAGCAAATCATTGAAAAAAAATCAAAACGCACTGAGACCAGGGAAAATTCGGGAAGTCTTTGGTGGACTAAAGACGTCTGATTTAAACGTCGGAAAGGAAAACTATTTTAGAACAAGTTCTTTGCGGTATTTAGGCAAGTTCAAGTTCACCTTTGGCAGGTTTTCAGTACATTAGCAAGTTTTCAGTACATTACCAAGTAGCAGGTGATACAGCAAGCTGGCAGGTATTTTGGCAAGTTCAACAAGTTTTTCGCGAATATCTAAGCTTCTAGACGTCCGATCAACACGGGACGAACACCAATCGGTCCCAAATTTTCTCCTTAATCATTTTATGGCCAACGCGACGCGGAGCGAGCCAAGATATCTTGTTTAAATATCCATTTGAGTAGGATTTCGGGTTTTTTGAAGCGCTGAGTTTTTGCAGCGAGCTTTTCCTGTTAGGGCTTGCGAGATACCCGCGGAAACACATATCTCTTCAGCATTGCGCGCCACACAGGAATGCGGCTGATTCACGTGCTTTTGTGAGCGAGGTGCTTCCCTCCGGAAGAAATTCGCCGTCCCCATATGCTTAACACAGAGCCGAGCGGCGGCTGACAGGTGGCCGGCTCTCGGGAGATCGGCAGCCGACACTCGAAAAATCGACAAGCCGCCGCTGAATGCGCGTGCGGCAGTGCTGAGCCGAGTCATTCCCACGGTCTGAAGTACCCCAGTTTGAAGATTCGGCTGTAGAATATGTAGTTTTAAATACGTAGTTTGACGTACATCTCGGAAAAGTGAGATACGGCCAGAAATGAGTGTGGGTCCCTCCGTTCTGAAGATTCTGATCGACGCCGATTGAAATAATTCGCCGTGCATATCTCGGCTTATTGACGACCGATTGACACGGGATAAACACCGATCGATACCATATGGCTCTGTGGGGGGGGGGGAGTAGAGTGGCAAGTTTTCCTACCCGACGAACCCGGAATTATCCCGAGGGGGTAGGTGTGGGAGTAGAGTCGGGGGAACGGGGGGGGGGCGAGTGCAAGTACCAAGTACTTTCGCAAGTACCAAGCAAGTAACAAGTACCTTTACAAGTACCAAGCAAGTACCAAGTACTTTACGGCCAGGAATGAGTGTGGGTACCTCCGTCCTGAAGATTCTGATCGGCGCCGATTGAAAAGTCGCCGTACATATCTCGGCTTATTGACGACCGATTGACACGGGACAAACACCGATCGATACCAAATGGCTCTGGGGGGGGGGGGGATAGAGTGGCAAGTTTTCCTACCCGACGAACCCGGAATTATCCCGAGGGGGTAGGGGTGGGAGTAGAGTCGGGGGAACGGGGGGGCGAGTACAAGTACCAAGCAAGTACCAAGTACCAAGCAAGTACCAAGTACTTATGCAAATACCAAGCAAGTACCAAGTACTTTGGCAAATACCGAGTACTTATGCAAATACCAAGCAAGTACCAAGTATTTTGGCAAGTACCGAGTACTTTCGCAAGTACCAAGCAAGTACCAAGTACTTTTGCAAGTTCAGCAAGTTTTTCGCCAATATCGAAGCTTCTAGACGTCCGATCGTCACCGGAAAAACACCATTCGATTCCAAATTTTCTCCCGAAACTTTTTATGGCCAAAGCGACGCGGAGCGAGCCAAGATATCTTGTTTAATATACCATTTGAGTAGGATTGCGGGTTTTTTGAAACGCTGAGTTTTTGCAGCGAGCTTTTCCTGTTAGGGCCTGCGAGATACCCGCGGAAACACATATCTCTTCAGCATTGCGCGCCACACAGGAATGCGGCTGATTCACGTGCTTTTGTGAGCGAGGTGCTTCCCTCCGGGAGAAATTCGCCGTCCCCATACGCTTAACCCGCGCCCTGGTGTGGGTCTGAGCCACCTTCGCCCTGGTGGGGGGGGGCCAAAATGACCCCCCCCGTCTAACTCGAAAACGAAGAGGGCTAGGAAGACGCGGAAAAAAGCAAACGAAAGCCCATAACAAGTACGTTCGAAAGTATTTCGGTCATTTTTTCGCTAAGGTCAATATTGAGGTCGCTAGAGGTCATCATAGGTCAAATTTCAGTGTTTTCGGTGTTGCCGGACATATTCCGCTGTAGCTCGGAAACTAGAAGAGCTAGAGAGCCGCGGAAAAAAGCAATCGATAGCTCTTTTCAAGCTCTTTCGCCAAGGTTCGTCAGATTTGACCTCAGCTCAACGGTTTGGCCTACAGAGGTCATGCAAGGTCAACTTGGCAAATTTCGTTGAAAATGTTTTTAACTATAGCATGCATTCACGAGAAAATAGAGAAACGATTCATGCACCATCGTGCTTGGCTCGTCGAGACGCGTCGAATGATATATAGTTTGACCTCGAAAGGTCATTTTGAAAATTTGACCTCAGGTCAAGGTCATGACCTTACCGAAATAGGTCATGCTGCATATCATTCGATCCGCATTGACGAGACAAACACGATAAACGTCGAACGGAGTCTCTATCTCTATTCAATAACAAGTAAGTGCAGAAAAACCGCTGGTGACCTCTGGTGACCAGGGAGATGACCTAGCGTGACCTCAGCGAGGTCACAAGCAAATGGTTTCACATGGGCTGTGATTTGCTGACCCAAGACACTTCAATAACGAAATATAGGAACAATCACGCCCGATTTAGCTGAAAAACAACTACTTTTCGATTCTCCCATTGACTTATAATGGGGAGCAGCGATGACCTGACCTGACCTTAGGTCACATTTATAAAAAATCCGAGATAGCCATTTTGTAGAGCTGGGTGACATCTTCAAGTACTGTAAATTTTACATCGATCGGATAAAAGCTGTGCCTTTGAGAGAGCTTTGAACTTTTTTAGAGGTGGTGTCAGTTTTGGTGACCTTGTGACCTGACCTGACCTGACCCGAACCCCCAAAAAAAGGACATGATGTAAAAATGTTGAATAAACAGCTATACAAAGTTTCAGGGCGCTAACTCAAGTGGTTTCTGAGTTATCGCTGAAAAACCACAGGGGGGGGCCAAAATGGCCCCCCCCCACCAGGGCGAAGGTTAACACAGAGCCGAGCGGCGGCTGACAGGTGGCCGGCTCGCGGGAGATCGGCAGCCGACACTCGAAAAATCGACAAGCCGCCGCTGAATGCGCGTGCGAAGATGAACGGGGTACCGCCGTTCCGGAGAGACGGCTGGAAAATTCCACCGGCCGGCCCGGCGGCAGTGTGTCGGGCGGCGGGCGGCGGGGCGGGGTTTCCCCGTCCAGCGGCCGGCAGCGCTCAGCCGAGTCGTTCCCACGGTCTGGCGGCCAGCTGGGTGGGGGCGGGGTGGGGAGTGGGGCGGCCGATGTCCAGCCGCTTCTCCACGGGCAGGTGCTGCCACCTGCGCAGTAGTTCCACTGGCGGCCGCCAGGCCCGTGTGCGGGCCGTGCGCGGTAGTTCCGCCAGCGGCCGACAGAGGTCGCGCGCGTCGTGTCTAACCTGACGAAGCTACAAAAAGTTAGATAACTTTAATAAGAGGGACGGTAAAGCCACAATTCCAACGCTGAATGTTGGGCAAAAGCAAAGGGATCCAACACAGCCATCTGTATTTACTGTATTTACCCTTTTCAGTCAGCGATAAGCCCCAGCAATCGCACCGCTGCAAAACTCGCAAGCTGTTCACCGTGCAGGGTATTGCATTATAACCACCCACCGGCTCCCTCAACGTATGTGTAATCGCTTAATAGGTAGGACGCGAAAAGCAAGTGAGAAATGATATCTCGGAAAAGTGAGATACGGCCAGAAATGAGTGTGGGTCCCTCCGTTCTGAAGATTCTGATCGACGCCGATTGAAATAATTCGCCGTGCATATCTCGGCTTATTGACGACCGATTGACACGGGATAAACACCGATCGATACCAAATGGCTCTGTGGGGGGGGGGAGTAGAGTGGCAAGTTTTCCTACCCGACGAACCCGGAATTATCCCGAGGGGGTAGTTGTGGGAGTAGAGTCGGGGGAACGGGGGGGGCGAGTGCAAGTACCAAGTACTTTCGCAAGTACCAAGCAAGTACCAAGTACTTTTACAAGTACCAAGCAAGTACCAAGTACTTATGGAAATACCAAGCAAGTACCAAGTACTTTGGCAAATACCGAGTACTTATGCAAATACCAAGCAAGTACCAAGTACTTTGGCAAGTACCGAGTACTTTGGCAAGTACCAAGCAAGTACTTAGTACTTTTGCAAGTTCAGCAAGTTTTTCGCCAATATCGAAGCTTCTAGACGTCCGATCGTCACCGGAAAAACACCATTCGATCCCAAATTTTCTCCCGAATCTTTTTATGGCCAAAGCGACGCGGAGCGAGCCAAGATATCTTGTTTAAATATCCATTTGAGTAGGATTGCGGGTTTTTTGAAGCGCTGAGTTTTTGCAGCGAGCTTTTTCTCTTAGGGCCTGCGAGATACCCGCGGAAACACATATCTCTTCAGCATTGCGCGCCACACAGGAATGCGGCTGATTCACGTGCTTTTGTGAGCGAGGTGCTTCCCTCCGGGAGAAATTCGCCGTCCCCATATGCTTAACACGGAGCCGAGCGGCGGCTGACAGGTGGCCGGCTCTCGGGAGATCGGCAGCCGACACTCGAAAAATCGACAAGCCGCCGCTGAATGCGCGTGCGAAGATGAGCGGGGTGCCGCCGTTCCGGAGAGACGGCTGGAAAATTCCACCGGCCGGCCCGGCGGCAGTGTGTTGGGCGGCGGGCGGCGGGGCGGGGTTTCCCCGTCCAGCGGCCGGCAGCGCTGAGCCGAGTCGTTCCCACGGTCTGGCGGCCAGCTGGGTGGGGGCGGGGTGGGGAGTGGGGCGGCCGATTGCCAGCCGCTTCTCCACGGGTAGGTGCTGCCACCTGCGCAGTAGTTCCACTGGCGGCCGCCAGGCCCGTGTGCGGGCCGTGCGCGGTAGTTCCGCCAGCGGCCGCCAGAGGTCACGCGCGTCGTGTCTAACCTGACGAAGCTACAAAAAGTTAGAAAACTTTGATAAGAGGGACGGTAAAGCCACAATTCCAACGCTGAATGTTGGGCAAAAGCAAAGGGATCCAACACAGCCATCTGTATTTACTGTATTTACCCTTTTCTGTCAGCGATAAGCCCCAGCAATCGCACCGCTGTAAAACTCGCAAGCTGTTCACCGTGCAGGGTATTGCATTATAACCACCCACCGGCTCTCTCTACGTATGTGTAATCGCTTAATAGGTAGGACGCTAAAACAAGTTAGAAATGATAGGTAGGTGAAACAAAATACAAATTGGGAACAAGTATAATTCAAATTACAAATAATTCATTGGAACAAATCAAAATTATCTGAGATCAAGGCAAATTCGCAAAGTCTTTGATCGACTAAAGACGTCTGATTTAAACGTCGGAAAGGAACAAGTTCTTTGCGGTATTTAGGCAAGTAAATACCAAGTACTTTGGCAGGTTTTCAGTACATTAGCAAGTTTTCAGTACATTACCAAGTAGCAGGTGATACAGCAAGCTGGCAGGTACTTTGGCAGGTTCAACAAGTTTTTCGTGAATATCTAAGCTTCTAGACGTCCGATTAACACGGGACGAACACCAATCGATCCCAAATTTTCTCCCTCATACTTTGATTGCCAAAGCGACGCGGAGCGAGCCAAGATATCTTGTTTAAATATCCATTTGAGTAGGATTGCGGGTTTTTTGAAACGCTCAGTTTTTGCAGCGAGCTTTTTCTGTTAGGGCCTGCGAGATACCCGCGGAAACACATATCTCTTCAACATTGCGCGCCTCACAGGAATGCGGCTGATTCACGTGCTTTTGTGAGCGAGGTGCTTCCCTCCGGGAGAAATTCGCCGTCCCCATATGCTTAACACAGAGCCGAGCGGCGGCTGACAGGTGGCCGGCTCTCGGGAGATCGGCAGCCGACACTCGAAAAATCGACAAGCCGCCGCTGAATGCGCGTGCGGCAGTGCTGAGCCGAGTCGTTCCCACGGTCTGAGGTACCCCCAGTTTGAAGATTCGGCTGTAGAATATGTAGTTTTAAATACGTAGTTTGACGTACATCTCGGAAAAGTGAGATACGGCCAGAAATGAGTGTGGGTCCCTCCGTTCTGAAGATTCTGATCGACGCCGATTGAAATAATTCGCCGTGCATATCTCGGCTTATTGACGACCGATTGACACGGGATCAACACCGATCGATACCAAATGGCTCTGTGGGGGGGGGGGGAGTAGAGTGGCAAGTTTTCCTACCCGACGAACCCGGAATTATCCCGAGGGGGTAGGTGTGGGAGTAGAGTCGGGGGAACGGGGGGGGGGTCGAGTGCAAGTACCAAGTACTTTCGCAAGTACCAAGCAAGTACCAAGTACTTTTACAAGTACCAAGCAAGTACCAAGTACTTATGGAAATACCAAGCAAGTACCAAGTACTTTGGCAAGTACCGAGTACTTTGGCAAGTACCAAGCAAGTACCAAGTACTTTTGCAACTTCAGCAAGTTTTTCGCCAATATCGAAGCTTCTAGACGTCCGATCGTCACCGGAAAAACACCATTCGATCCCAAATTTTCTCCCGAATCTTTTTATGGCCAAAGCGACGCGGAGCGAGCCAAGATATCTTGTTTAAATATCCATTTGAGTAGGATTTCGGGTTTTTTGAAACGCTCAGTTTTTGCAGCGAGCTTTTCCTGTTAGGGCTTGCGAGATACCCGCGGAAACACATATCTCTTCAGCATTGCGCGCCACACAGGAATGCGGCTGATTCACGTGTTTTTGTGAGCGAGGTGCTTCCCTCCGGGAGAAATTCGCCGTCCCCATATGCTTAACACAGAGCCGAGCGGCGGCTGACAGGTGGCCGGCTCTCGGGAGATCGGCAGCCGACACTCGAAAAATCGACAAGCCGCCGCTGAATGCGCGTGCGGCAGTGCTGAGCCGAGTCGTTCCCACGGTCTGAGGTACCCCCAGTTTGAAGATTCGGCTGTAGAATATGTAGTTTTAAATACGTAGTTTGACGTACATCTCGGAAAAGTGAGATACGGCCAGAAATGAGTGTGGGTCCCTCCGTTCTGAAGATTCTGATCGACGCCGATTGAAATAATTCGCCGTGCATATCTCGGCTTATTGACGACCGATTGACACGGGATAAACACCGATCGATACCAAATGGCTCTGTGGGGGGGGGGGGGAGTAGAGTGGCAAGTTTTCCTACCCGACGAACCCGGAATTATCCCGAGGGGGTAGGTGTGGGAGTAGAGTCGGGGGAACAAGGGGGGGGGGGCGAGTACAAGTACCAAGCAAGTACAAAGTACTTTCGCAAGTACCAAGCAAGTACCAAGTACTTTTACAAGTACCAAGCAAGTACCAAGTACTTATGCAAATACCAAGCAAGTACCAAGTACTTTGGCAAATACCGAGTACTTATGCAAATACCAAGCAAGTACCAAGTACTTTGGCAAGTACCGAGTACTTTGGCAAGTACCAAGTACTTTTGCAAGTTCAGCAAGTTTTTCGCCAATATCGAAGCTTCTAGACGTCCGATCGTCACCGGAAAAACACCATTCGATCCCAAATTTTCTCCTTAATCATTTTATGGCCAACGCGACGCGGAGCGAGCCAAGATATCTTGTTTAATATACCATTTGAGTAGGATTGCGGGTTTTTTGAAACGCTGAGTTTTTGCAGCGAGCTTTTCCTGTTAGGGCCTGCGAGATACCCGCGGAAACACATATCTCTTCAGCATTGCGCGCCACACAGGAATGCGGCTGATTCACGTGCTTTTGTGAGCGAGGTGCTTCCCTCCGGGAGAAATTCGCCGTCCCCATACGCTTAACACAGAGCCGAGCGGCGGCTGACAGGTGGCCGGCTCGCGGGAGATCGGCAGCCGACACTCGAAAAATCGACAAGCCGCCGCTGAATGCGCGTGCGAAGATGAACGGGGTACCGCCGTTCCGGAGAGACGGCTGGAAAATTCCACCGGCCGGCCCGGCGGCAGTGTGTCGGGCGGCGGGCGGCGGGGCGGGGTTTCCCCGTCCAGCGGCCGGCAGCGCTCAGCCGAGTCGTTCCCACGGTCTGGCGGCCAGCTGGGTGGGGGCGGGGTGGGGAGTGGGGCGGCCGATGTCCAGCCGCTTCTCCACGGGCAGGTGCTGCCACCTGCGCAGTAGTTCCACTGGCGGCCGCCAGGCCCGTGTGCGGGCCGTGCGCGGTAGTTCCGCCAGCGGCCGACAGAGGTCGCGCGCGTCGTGTCTAACCTGACGAAGCTACAAAAAGTTAGATAACTTTAATAAGAGGGACGGTAAAGCCACAATTCCAACGCTGAATGTTGGGCAAAAGCAAAGGGATCCAACACAGCCATCTGTATTTACTGTATTTACCCTTTTCAGTCAGCGATAAGCCCCAGCAATCGCACCGCTGCAAAACTCGCAAGCTGTTCACCGTGCAGGGTATTGCATTATAACCACCCACCGGCTCCCTCAACGTATGTGTAATCGCTTAATAGGTAGGACGCGAAAAGCAAGTGAGAAATGATATCTCGGAAAAGTGAGATACGGCCAGAAATGAGTGTGGGTCCCTCCGTTCTGAAGATTCTGATCGACGCCGATTGAAATAATTCGCCGTGCATATCTCGGCTTATTGACGACCGATTGACACGGGATAAACACCGATCGATACCAAATGGCTCTGTGGGGGGGGGGGAGTAGAGTGGCAAGTTTTCCTACCCGACGAACCCGGAATTATCCCGAGGGGGTAGTTGTGGGAGTAGAGTCGGGGGAACGGGGGGGGCGAGTGCAAGTACCAAGTACTTTCGCAAGTACCAAGCAAGTACCAAGTACTTTTACAAGTACCAAGCAAGTACCAAGTACTTATGGAAATACCAAGCAAGTACCAAGTACTTTGGCAAATACCGAGTACTTATGCAAATACCAAGCAAGTACCAAGTACTTTGGCAAGTACCGAGTACTTTGGCAAGTACCAAGCAAGTACTTAGTACTTTTGCAAGTTCAGCAAGTTTTTCGCCAATATCGAAGCTTCTAGACGTCCGATCGTCACCGGAAAAACACCATTCGATCCCAAATTTTCTCCCGAATCTTTTTATGGCCAAAGCGACGCGGAGCGAGCCAAGATATCTTGTTTAAATATCCATTTGAGTAGGATTTCGGGTTTTTTGAAACGCTCAGTTTTTGCAGCGAGCTTTTCCTGTTAGGGCTTGCGAGATACCCGCGGAAACACATATCTCTTCAGCATTGCGCGCCACACAGGAATGCGGCTGATTCACGTGCTTTTGTGAGCGAGGTGCTTCCCTCCGGGAGAAATTCGCCGTCCCCATATGCTTAACACAGAGCCGAGCGGCGGCTGACAGGTGGCCGGCTCTCGGGAGATCGGCAGCCGACACTCGAAAAATCGACAAGCCGCCGCTGAATGCGCGTGCGGCAGTGCTGAGCCGAGTCGTTCCCACGGTCTGAGGTACCCCCAGTTTGAAGATTCGGCTGTAGAATATGTAGTTTTAAATACGTAGTTTGACGTACATCTCGGAAAAGTGAGATACGGCCAGAAATGAGTGTGGGTCCCTCCGTTCTGAAGATTCTGATCGACGCCGATTGAAATAATTCGCCGTGCATATCTCGGCTTATTGACGACCGATTGACACGGGATAAACACCGATCGATACCAAATGGCTCTGTGTGTGTGTGGGGGGGGGGGGAGTAGAGTGGCAAGTTTTCCTACCCGACGAACCCGGAATTATCCCGAGGGGGTAGGTGTGGGAGTAGAGTCGGGGGAACGGGGGGGCGAGTGCAAGTACCAAGTACTTTCGCAAGTACCAAGCAAGTACCAAGTACCAAGCAAGTACCAAGTACTTTTACGAGTACCAAGCAAGTACCAAGTACTTATGGAAATACCAAGCAAGTACCAAGTACTTTGGCAAATACCAAGTACTTATGCAAATACCAAGCAAGTACCAAGTACTTTGGCAAGTACCGAGTACTTTGGCAAGTACCAAGCAAGTACCAAGTACTTTGGCAAGTTCAACAAGTTTTTCGTGAATATCTAAGCTTCTAGACGTCCGATTAACACGGGACGAGCACCAATCGATCCCAAATTTTCTCCCTCATACTTTGATTGCCAAAGCGACGCGGAGCGAGCCAAGATATCTTGTTTAAATATCCATTTGAGTAGGATTGCGGGTTTTTTGAAGCGCTGAGTTTTTGCAGCGAGCTTTTTCTCTTAGGGCCTGCGAGATACCCGCGGAAACACATATCTCTTCAGCATTGCGCGCCACACAGGAATGCGGCTGATTCACGTGCTTTTGTGAGCGAGGTGCTTCCCTCCGGGAGAAATTCGCCGTCCCCATATGCTTAACACGGAGCCGAGCGGCGGCTGACAGGTGGCCGGCTCTCGGGAGATCGGCAGCCGACACTCGAAAAATCGACAAGCCGCCGCTGAATGCGCGTGCGAAGATGAGCGGGGTGCCGCCGTTCCGGAGAGACGGCTGGAAAATTCCACCGGCCGGCCCGGCGGCAGTGTGTTGGGCGGCGGGCGGCGGGGCGGGGTTTCCCCGTCCAGCGGCCGGCAGCGCTGAGCCGAGTCGTTCCCACGGTCTGGCGGCCAGCTGGGTGGGGGCGGGGTGGGGAGTGGGGCGGCCGATTGCCAGCCGCTTCTCCACGGGTAGGTGCTGCCACCTGCGCAGTAGTTCCACTGGCGGCCGCCAGGCCCGTGTGCGGGCCGTGCGCGGTAGTTCCGCCAGCGGCCGCCAGAGGTCACGCGCGTCGTGTCTAACCTGACGAAGCTACAAAAAGTTAGATAACTTTGATAAGAGGGACGGTAAAGCCACAATTCCAACGCTGAATGTTGGGCAAAAGCAAAGGGATCCAACACAGCCATCTGTATTTACTGTATTTACCCTTTTCTGTCAGCGATAAGCCCCAGCAATCGCACCGCTGCAAAACTCGCAAGCTGTTCACCGTGCAGGGTATTGCATTATAACCACCCACCGGCTCTCTCTACGTATGTGTAATCGCTTAATAGGTAGGACGCTAAAACAAGTTAGAAATGATAGGTAGGTGAAACAAAATACAAATTGGGAACAAGTATAATTCAAATTACAAATAATTCATTGGAACAAATCAAAATTATCTGAGATCAAGGCAAATTCGCAAAGTCTTTGATCGACTAAAGACGTCTGATTTAAACGTCGGAAAGGAACAAGTTCTTTGCGGTATTTAGGCAAGTAAATACCAAGTACTTTGGCAGGTTTTCAGTACATTAGCAAGTTTTCAGTACATTACCAAGTAGCAGGTGATACAGCAAGCTGGCAGGTACTTTGGCAGGTTCAACAAGTTTTTCGTGAATATCTAAGCTTCTAGACGTCCGATTAACACGGGACGAACACCAATCGATCCCAAATTTTCTCCCTCATACTTTGATTGCCAAAGCGACGCGGAGCGAGCCAAGATATCTTGTATGTCACCAACTGAGCTCCAGGGCGCCAGCTTCTACAGAGCGTGTGACCCGGCCAGACACCTCAGAGCGGGACACAAACATGCGGCGGATGGAGAGAGGGTAAGGTGGTATGTGGAATGCCTTCCACACCTTCAGTAGGTCCCTCTCCCACACCAACCGCTCCACTCTGGGCCAGCCCAGGGATGCCAGAGCCGGCCCGATCCTCTCCCGACGCCGCATGCCTGTCACGATCCGAGCACTGAAGTTGATGAGTTTTTGGATCCGAGTGAGTTGATTTTTTGTGGTTCCGCCCCACACCGAAATGCAGTACAGAATGTGAGGGAACACGTGGGTCTCAATGAGTAACTTTAGCGTTTCCTGGTAAATATACAGGGCCTTGTTGTGGAAATAGATCTCAAATGACTTACCGGGTATCACAAGCACCACCTCTGCTGCAGAGCAGTCGTCAATCCATCCTCCGTAGGTTATTACCAGATTCGGCACTCCACTTACATTAACAAACGCACTCTTCCTGGTCATTATTGACGCCGAAGTGATAAGTTTCTTCAGCACAATAGACATTCAAGAAAAATATCACCGAGCAGAAAACCCCCAGCTACACAACCCAGCGCGAAATTGAATGACAGGGCCGGCCCATGTCGTCCCCTATCTCTCTGCGTGTCCACTAACACGAATGACGTCACGCATGTGGGCGGAGCTATGGGCGGAGCCTAACGCACGCGGCAGTCCAAGCCGCCATATTTGAATTTATATATTAATAGAATCTTGCCGATATTTTGGGTGAAGTCAATTTATATGGATAGCTTGGTGACAGTTTAGCTATACGAATAATAATTTATTATGGATGTGCGTATATTCAGCTTGGAATTGCAATTAAAGTTCCGCACCGCACGCGTATTTACAAATTGCAACCGAGCTCCGCCGTGGGGTAAGGTGGGCAGCATATTTACGTCTGGACAACGAGTTGCGTTGGAGAGGCCGGAAATAGTGGCGATTTCAGGACCGCAAGAATGGACCGTCATTGGAATGATTCTTTTTTAAACCGTGCACTGTTTTCGGCCGGAATTTAATAGTTACTACAAAATATTTTGTAATTACGTTTCCACCAAGAATGAATGCCATCAGGGCTAAATTTTCAGTATTATTGCATTTTGTCAAGAAGCATATAGTGCTGTGATATTGCAGTTTTAGCGCGTTTGTTACAAAATATGAAGCGAATAAGCGTCAGTGTAATTCATCATCAACAGTGCCAGAAGTTAACTTGAGGGAAAGCTATGCTAATTGCTCTTGTCCATCCACTAACATTTATTAAATTTTTTGCTTTGTGTATTCCAAAAGGAGAGGGAACTATTTCATTTGTGCCTTCATGTCAGAATTGAAGGTGGATCATTAAATTTTCAACGCAGTTTACAAACAAGCATTTGGTCTTTCTCGTTTATAAGCAGTGGCTAAGAAAAGGTTGATCAATCCTGAAGTTCAGTCATCGTACCTCAACTTGGCAGCAAGATTCCCCAAGGACAGAGGATATATTGTATACATGTCCTGTAAATCAAAACAAACAAGATTTGGTCTTTCTCGTATATAAGCAGTGGCTAAGAAAAGGTTGATCAATCCTGAAGTTAAGTCATCATACCTGAACTTGGCAGCAAGATCCCCCAAGGACAGAGGATATATTGTATACCTGTCCTGTTAATCAAAACATTTTTGTGCCTGCAAAGGCTTAAGTTATCTGTGGTGTGTTCGGAGTTAGGCCATATGGCCGTTTTTGTTGTATGTTTATGTGGAGATTGAATATAACTGTGACCCTGTGCTTGTTTGTATACTTACTATGGACAAACAGGGAACAGCACATTCACATAACATACTCACCTAGCACCTAACTCATAGCTGTACCCTGCAGGATCTGTACTTGTTCATGTCTCGAGCATTAACAAAGCACTAAAGTAGCTTAGTAATCATTTCCCACATTTTCTGAGCATCTAACATGACATACAGCAGTGCAGAGCAGCTTCAGAGAAGAAACACTTTAAATGCACAGACTCACACCAGCCACCCAATGAGCCAGTTCCTCAGTTGACTGTTTCCCTGGACACAGCTTGGCAATGTGAGCTAACTTTTGGCAAGTTGAAGGTTAGCAGGTAAGATTGAGCTAGGGTGAGTACCTACCTATAACTGGGTGCTACTGCCATGCAGGTCTTGGGTAGGCTGCAAATATGTGTGATGATTGAGGTTAGGTCAGCTGTCAGGTTAGTCAGGTTCAGGTATGCTCATTGCTCAGGTCACATTTTTATGGACATTTGGCAAATTAAAAAACTAACAATCTGATCTAAGCTAACCCGACTAAACATACACAACTACTGAGTACTGAATATAGGAACTGAGCACCTAACTACTTGTGCCTACATCTCATACCATGTCAAAGTAGAGTTCCTTGGTGGAAGATTACCCTCAGTACTTTTTATCCCAGCCCTGTGAAGAAAACTAATACTTCTAAGCTCTGAGTCACTGCTGGCCATCCACAGGAAGAAACACCGAGACTGAGAGCTTTGCCATTGTATATTGGACCAATAATGACTATCACGAATGACTATGAACACATAATATGATCACATCATTGCATGGATTGTCACATTGACAATTTTACTACAATCCTTTTTTCAAGAAATACAGTGATGATGATTAACATCATAATCAACATAAAGTGGATTTAGTGATCCAAGCTTTCTCCTCCAGTAGCAATGGAATGATCGCATGTTTCATTTGCCAGACACTGAGTACCTGATGCACATTTCTGCATAGCATCTAAGCATAGTAAAACTGCCCAAGTCCATTCATTCTAGATTTTAACTTGATAGTTAGCACTAATTTATTTTGCTGTTGTAAGTTATAATTCAATATTCATACCAATACATCAATATGCGCTCATCAGTCAACATTTTCTGGCATGATCCTGCTCAGCGTGCTCTTCAGTATTGCTCCAAGGTCTGCAATATTATAGCTTGTTTTTGGACAATAAGCTCTTTTAATTTTACTTTTTCTTGCTGATATATGAGCCCGATCAACTTGCGTTTATCAACCAAAATTTCTTGACTCGTTCAACTTGATATTGATATTGCTCAGTAGTCAGGACCTCTGTCAGCCTCCTGGATACTTCAGATTGTTTTCAGTCAACATGCTTCTTAAATATGATATAAGTCAATCTTAAGGGATTCAAAACATCCAACAAAACGACGTACAAGAGCAAGAAAACCACCAGATAAACTAAAAAATGGCCTTGGAACAGAGCCAAGTGGTGCTCCATTTGTTTGTTTACAATGATTGTAGTGCTGATGTATTTTTAGGACTCTGAATGTCGGCTTATAAAAAATGAAATGTTTTTACAAAAGTTGTAAGGCAAGTAATATTTATCTGAAAGAACTAAAATATTCAAAAGCCAAACACTATGAAATACATGAATCGGAACGAAAAAGTAACCCGAAAATCCAGCCTAATCACCGGCTCCTAAAACTGCAACACAATCAGCACTTTTCCCCGCAACTCGTTGTCCAGACGTAAATATGCAGGTGGGCAGGGGTTTTCGCACTACGGCTGCGGTTGAACTACCGTCTGTGGTAGAAACTTCAGGGCGATGGCGCGTTTCATACGAAATGTGGCGCAATGTTTGTTTACTTCTGAACTTGTACTGTTATTGCTGTGAATTATTGAAGTGAGAGTGTTTCAATAACAATTTGTGGATTATTTGAGTTTCTTTATATAAACATAGAATAGGATTATGAAACATTGTGTGGAAACTGCAAATACTGATATGATCAATTACTTAGTTTGGGAATTGATACACATTTTGTAGAGATTTGTCTGACAAATGGTGTAACAAACTTCAAGCATATCATGATCTGAAGCTGTTGCAACAAATCAAAATTGCTTTGTTGGAAAGACTGGAGCATGGTTCAAGATGATGTGTAAAAATTCAAGATTTGTGGGAAAGCTTGTGGCTGTAGAACGGAAACAGTTCTATATGATGGCTCAATCCAACATGGAAATGGACGACAAAAGTAGTGTCAACATTCAGCATGTGAGAATAACTTCAGAAATTCATAATTCTTGTAATATTGCATTCTTCTTATGTACAGTTATAGGTTTTGTTAGGGTATTTGAAATTCATTGTGTCAGTTGAGATATAGATGGATTGCGGACAAATTTTAGAATCATTGCATGGAAGCTAGGTATAAGGTACTTGTTCGGTAGAAAGGTATTGATGAATGCCATGAGAAGGTTTTTTGTGATTTAATATATGGTCGACTCGTTGTACCTACAAAAATGCAAGCTTACTAGCAACTAGTTTCTGAATCAAATCGAAAGTATTTGCCATGAATGTAAATATGTACCTGCAAAGTATGTCAATAAATTTGTGTGATGTTGACCAGAGAGCTTTATCATCTGGGCATTTATGTCGCTTCTTGCATTAGGTGTTAAGCATAGTAATTACGGATGAACTTTGTGCCAATATCTTCAATGCACAATGTATGTAGCATGTCTACAACCCTCACTGATCCTAGCTATAGGCATTTGGCACCAGCAAGACCAAGGGCATGAACTTCACAGTTGCTCAACCTTTTGTCATGTACCACCAGTCACTTTTTTACTTAAAGGAAATAGTTCACATTTTAACATGGGTTTTGAACTGGAATAGCAGTTCCGTAGCTTGGGCTGAGACGAGCATAAATCAGGAGCTTTTACAGCCCAACGATCACCCTAGGCAAAGATATTCTATTTCTCGTCCCGAAAAATGTGTCTTGCGTTGAGGATGTGTGCCTTGCATATATTCGCATCCAGTATGAAACGAGCATGGGTCCCGAAAATTCTTCAGAAACTAGAGAAATTATCTACGAGAACTCTAGAGAAATTCGCTCCAGTGAGGCGCTATGGGCGCTCCAGTAACAAAAGCACGAGCAGATCGCCCAAATGCCGGTGGCCGCGATAATTTCTCTAGTTTCTGAAGAATTTTCGGGACCCATGCTCTTTTCATACTGGATCGTGGTGCCTTACAGAAACTGAAAAGTTCTTCCTATATCAAAAATATAGAAAATAATCTTTTGCTGTAAAAAGGTTTTATTTTCTTTGCTGATCATTTTGAACATAAAAAATCACAAATCCATTGCAAAAAAATAATTTCGTGAAAGTGAACTATTTCCTTTAAGGTGCACATAGCAGTGCACACAACAATGTGCAGAGGGCCTACACAAAAACAACATGATTAGTGTGCACTATGCACAGGATTGTACCCTGATTATTTGAATATTTTGATAACTCAACAGTCAACAGTCAGGAGTAATTATTGAATATCACATTTATTATGCACCACTTGTCAAACAAGAGCATGATGACACACATTTTGACAAGCAATCATGGTAGTATTTCAATAAGTTGGACAGTCATCTCCCTGGGCGTCATTTTTCCAGGAAGGTACCTCTGCACTCTGCAGGTGTTGTGGTAGGCTAGGTTGAACTGGGTCAAGTTAGGCGAAGTAAGGTGGTTAGGACCCGGTCGGACCGTAAGGTCTGGTCAGGTTGATTTTAATCTTTCATTCTAATTTGACATAACCTATTACCTATGTTTTTGCTCCAGCCTGAATTTCATTAGGTAATGAGTTAATTTTGCTTTGTTTTTATCTGTCTTGTTTTGTGTTTTTGTCCCTTATATTTTGCCCCATAGGCTAGGGTGGAGCTTTTCCAGGGAAGGTGGTGGAGCATGATTGGAGGCGCTCAACCAGACGGCATAGGAGGGCACGGTTTCTGAACGCGCACTGATGCCTGATTCAAGCCACGCTGACTTCATGCGTGGCGGCGCGCTACTTAAAAGTCCCTAAAAGAACGGGAATTGATGCCGATAGAACCTTCAATCATTCTGGGCTAACGCTTATGACTTGGAAAAAGTCGCGATCCCAATTCAATCGAAAACCTGTGGGCTCTTGGTCAGCAGGAGGTGTATGAAGAGCCACCCGCCATAAGCACTGCTCAACCGCAGGCACAGGTTTAGACGGCGTTGGTCCGCATCAAAGCCAGTGTGCTGGAGAATCCATTGGCTGAAATGCTCCAGAACATTTGCCACTGTGTGGGTTCCTCATTTCCTCTCTGACTGTCCTTTGAAACCACTCCAAATATATGCAGAAACCAACGAGGTGAGTAAACTGTGTTTTTATGAAAGGTGGCTACCAGCTCGGTTAAAAGAAAAAATACCAGATTGTTTTGCTTTTACAGCGGGAAGAAAGGTGTCTGGATAATTTCGTTACACCCGCTGTGATGTTCAAATGGTTGCTAAATTCAAAATCAGCTCCAAAAACTAGCCTAGAAACACACTGGCGGATCCTGGGGGGGGTCCACGGGGTCATGACCCCCCCCAAAAGGTCTGAGAGGGTCATTTGACCCCCCCCAAAAGCCGAAGACCTAAATGCGCTATAGACGCCGTCTTGCATGCTCAAAATCACCTGTCAAACACTTCTGAGCTAATACCTTTGTTTTTCTGGATCGTGTTGCGTGAAAAGGCGTATTGAAGACCAGAATCTTACTCGTTTTTGTCTCAACCGTGCGAGCACCAGGGGATGATCCAGGAAAACTCCAAGGGGATGGTCATGAATTTAATTCGTGGTGCCCCTACCTATACGCAAAATTAAAAACTCAACGGATTTCGGTCACTTAATTTTGGTGATGTCCTATTTTCATTTTTTATTTTGTTTGTTTTATTTTTAGTGCCCCTGGGCCCTGGCAGGTCAAAATCACGTCTGAGGCGAAAGAAATTCACGGGAATCCCAAAAATCACGTCAGGACATTCAGGGCCCTCTGACCAGCCTGACAGCTAGGGCCCTTCTTACTTCCTGGGGCCTCCAGTGAATAACCGCTAGTGTCTGTGTCTGACCGCTAGGGCCCCTCTGACTCCTCAGTAGGTAGGAGGCCCTCTGTAGAGGAGGTCCTCTGTAGAAAGGAGGCCCTCAGTAGAGAGGAGGCCCCCTGTAGAGAGGAGACCCCTTTAAAGAGGAGGCCCTCTGTAGAGAGGAGACCTGCTGTAGAGAGAAGGCTCTATGTAGAGAGGAGGCCCTGTGTAGAGAGGAGGCCCTCTGTGGAAAGGAGACCGCCTGAATGCAGAAGGCCCTCTGAAGAGTGGAGACCCGCTGTAGAGAAGAGGCCCTCTGAAGAAAGGAGGCCCTCTGTAGAGAAGAGGCCCTCTGAAGAGAGGAGGCCCTTTGCAGAGATGAGGTCCTCTGGCTCTTTGAAGAGAGGAGGCCCTCTGTAAAGGAGGCCCTCTTAAAGGGAGAGACCCTCAGTAGAGAGGAAGCCCTCTGTAGAGAGGAGGCCCTGTAGCTTCTGTAGTTAAGAGGCCCTGTGAAAAGAGGAGGCCCGCAGTAGAGATCGGTGGTCCTCTGTAGAGAGGAGGCCCCCTCTGTGTTTTGACAAATGTTTTTGCAAATTTTTCGCGGCGCTTCGCGCCGCCGATTTATGTACATACGTACAGGTCAATACGAAATCTTGACTGTAATTACATAAACCAACCGTGTCAAATTGAATCAGAATTCATATGTGTGCTGTAAAGGAACTCCGGCTTGTACTGCAATGCTAAAAGGGTGGTAAAATTTGTGTTTTGGAGCTGTGTTTCGACACATTCTTTTGCAAATTTTCTCGGCGCTTCGCGCCGCCGATTTATACACCAATCAATAAGAGAGAAATAACAGTGACTGTAATAACACCAACCGTGTCAAATTGAATCGGAATTCATATGTGTACTGTGAAGGAACTCCGGCTTGTACTAGCATGCTAAAAAGGTTGTAATATTTGTGTTTTAGAGCTGTGTTTTGACAACTTTTTTTTTTGCAAATTTTTGCGGCGCTTCGCGCCGCCGATTCATACACAGGTCAATAAGAGAGATCGTGACTGTATGCTACTATTTACTAATGCATTAGGCTAAAAGTGAGGTAACTATATCTACTTCTGGGTTTTTAAGTCGGTCGACCCGCCTCCCCCCCCCCCCCCCCCAGTAAAAAATCCGTGGCGACGCTCCTATATAGGTGGGTTTCACTAACTAAAACTACTGAGCCGAGTGACTTACGATAAAACTTCATCTTATAAACGACGAAGATCAAATGTCATTTTTTGATCTCGACATACTCGCTCCCTACCCCCCCCCCCCCCGGTCGTCAGAATTCATTCACCAGACCTGGTATGTCGGCCGACTGGTGACCCCCCCCAAAACGACCCCCTAGATCCGCCCTTGTAGAAACATGTAAAACTCGAAAAAGTGAACCGAGGTCATCAAAGGTCATTGAGCTGACCTGACCTTCAGGTGACCTTGACACCCACCCTAATGCATGGGACCAGCATCATTTCACATGTTTCAACGCTTGAAACCACGTGAAAACTGCAACCGCGCGGCTAATGCGAGCCGACATACGCCGAATCGCGATTCGGGCCAAACATGGTCTCGAGAAATAGGTCACAGGTCAAAGGTCATTTGGGTCAGGGTCATGAAATTTTCAGGGTAGGTGTAAAATTGATAAAATCGGGGGTATTGAAAGTTTCGTCGCGATCGGACGGTTTTTACGCGAGTTACTCACGAAAAACCGATAAAGCGCACCCAAAAAGGCAGAAATATGCACATGCGATATCCTATACTGCGAAAAAAGGTGCATCATTTTTTAACGTCGCCGACAAATTGTAATTACCCTAAGCTCAGGCCAGATGTATGGTAGAGAATCCCCCAAGTGAAATACACTACGGCGGAAATAAAATACCCTACGGCGGAGCTCGGTTGCAATTTGTAAATACGCGCACCGCACAGATTCGAACTCGGGACCTTTGGAATACTGCGCGGGCACGCTAACCACTACACTACCGCGACCGCGCGGCGGCCGGCGGCAGGAAGGCTGCGGAGACATGGGGGGACATTTTACGCTTTTGTGAAAAAAGCAAAAGATTTAGCGAAAAACACGTTATAGATAACTTGCAGAAAATTGTCTGCTCTTTCAGATAAGATACTTAGGTTTGATATATCTTGTGCAGACTTCATTCTACAGTGCTTCGAAAATCGCTCATTTACATGGGGATTGAACGGGGCTTCGAGACTTGACTCCAAATGACGTCACGAGCTGACGTCACGAAAAGGTAGAATCGCCGGACGACCCTACCTGGTATATAGGGCCTTGGACAGGGCGCTACTTCGGGTGTAAACGGAATTGATGCGGAAGCATTATTTGTGTTCAGAATGCTAAGCAAACTACTGCGCGCCGTGCACAAGGCCCCTCAAGTTAGGGAGTATGTTGTTCAATGTCAGCGTTATTTCGACAAAGTAGAACAGAGCCAGTTACGTCGCAGCACCATCGTTTTGTGTTATTTTCAAGTGTTTCAAGAACTAAGGGAAAATTCATCTGACGCTTTTTTACCTCATTCCATTGTTTTTATTAGTAATAAATAATATTCAACAGCAATAAAATTAATTGCAAATTACTATGGCGAATCAAAAGCTAAAACTACAAAAGTAAGATGCAGTAATGAAGTACTTGTTACTGCTCCAAAAGCGAGTGTACAATGGCAAAACATTTGTGCGTGTGATAATAAGTCCATAATAAGTCCGTATATAATCTACATTTCAATTTAGTCAGAGCTGCAAGTTACTTTTAAGATAAATGAGCGACTCAAATTCATATTCAAAAACTGATTCATGTCAAGCTGAATGTGCTGGGGTTATCAAAAGGGTGCATGCAGAGCTCCGTGCGAAATGCCAAGGTGAGGTCAGTTGTCCAATTCTGGAATGATTGTCATACAAATCAATAGTTTAATGCATGGTTCAAGTAAATCATTTCCAAGCTTCCTGTCTCTCTCCCACTGAATTCTGATTCTGCTGCTCCCTTCTCCTTCAGCTTTCTCTACCATTTCAATTTCTGCCATTTTCTATCCCCTTTTTTACTTCTATTTTTCTTCCCAAGTCCAGGCATCTCAACATCCTTTTTCCTATTCCAATGCCTTCAGATTCAAGGTATCACTACAAATGTACAGTGTCTAGGTACTCAAAGTCAAGCTTTCCAATTCCATTATCTTTCACAGATGGCAGCACCGCGGAGGAGGTGTGGCGTGCTCACGTATCGCCCTCGAACGATGCGGTCCTCTCCGAGTACGCGACGTCCATGCACCGGCTGGCCAGAGACGTGTGGGACAGGCGGCACGGCGGCGCGCCGGAGCTCTCGCGCATCTCGTGGCTGCACGAGGCGCTCCTCAGCTACCACTCGGAGACGGAGTTGGCGAGGGCGCGGGCCTACGACGACCGACTGGCCGCCCGGCACAGGCTGACGCCGCACCAGTGGCCCAGGTCGGTGGACGGTCGGTGATTATAATGCCGGTGTCACTTGCGGTGGAGCTGGTCATAGGCATGCAGTATTTCAATTCAACATTTTGCTGCATGTGTATTGTGTAATGCATAGACGTGCTGTCGTTTTATGTTTAACTTCTCTTTTGACGAGTTAATTGGGAAACTCGTCAATAATACCTTGAAGTTGACTGCGTGAGGTAATCACGTCGATTCTCATTTTGGGCCGGCCTGGACTCATGCTCGTGCACAACTCCAGAGAACATATTTGTCTGCCCATCCCACTCACTATCAACATCCCCTGACTGCATCCCGACCTCCCCCCATCTCTCCCACAGCGCCTCTGAGCTCACTTCATCGGCCGCATTCGACACGCTGGATGTGGGCAGCTGTTACGGACCGTTCTGCGGCCTGCCACGACTCCGGGTGACCGCCCTCGACCTGTGTCCCGCGGCGCCGACCGTACTGCGCGGAGACCTGCTCTCTGTGCCACTCACCGACCGGACGGAGGTGGATCGCGCCTCGGGCCGACTCCTCAGTCTGGCCACCGGCGCGTGGCACGCCGTCATCTTCTGTCTGCTGCTCGAGTACCTGCCGACACCTCGGCTGCGCTACGAGTGCTGTCGGCGCGCGGCACAGCTGCTCCGTACCGAGGGGGCGCTGCTGGTGGCCAGTCCGGACTCTGCTCACCGCACCGCCAACGGGCCCCTCTACCGAGCGTGGAGACTGGCACTGGCCACTCTGGGCCTCGTCAGGGTCAGGTGAGTGGCGGGAGACGGGCAGTGACGCCTGATGGGAGGGGTCGGGGAGCTGGGAGAAAACGATGTAGATTGGATGCTTGTGAAACATAAGCTTGACGGCAAACCATATGGTTCGGATAATAGCTGATTTTCGATTGTCATATCTTTATATGCTTGCAAACCAACAAATGCCAACTTCTTACTCTTCATCTCTCTTCATTGATGCATTTGTAACACATGTGGGAAATATTTTAAATGAACAACGTAGGTATGCTGTAACTTATTACATGGTGCTACTATTTAACGCCGATCTTCCCCTTTCTCTCCGCAGGTACGAGAAGACTGAACACCTACACTGCATGGTGTTCCGTAAATCGGCGCACCCAGAGCAGGTGGTGCAGGAGGCGCGCGCTCAGATCGCGCAGGACGCAGCTCGGGGACGGCTGGTGTGGAGCCGGCACAGGTCAGCCAAACGACGCGACTCTGCGCCGGGGGGAGACGAGGGTGCCGATGCCGGCGGTGCTGCCTGTGTGGAGGACGAGGGGAGGACGGGAGACTCCTGTGTAGAAGCGAAGCCCCGGGGTTGTATAGATATTGATTTAGACCGGTCCCAGCGATCAGACCGGGACTCCGCGGACCATTACTGTGAAACAACGGGGCTGGGTGTTGCTGGAAGTGAGGCGTCCCATGAGGTACCTGAGAGCCTAAGAGAAGTCCCTGAGTGCCCCAGTGAGGTCCCCGAGAGCCCCAGTGAGGTCCCTGAGGGCCCCAGCGCGTCCCATGAAGCGGCACCCGACTGTCCAGAGCCCTACCAGCTGATGGTCATCCATCAGGACCTGAAGCCGACTGTGCTGAAGACGGAGCCGGAGAGGACGGTGACCAGTGATGTGACGGGCGTAGTGGAAGCGCTGAGCGAACTCCCGCTGTTGTGAGAATTGATTTTTAGGACGTTTGTACGTCGGTCCAAAGTTGCTCAATGGTGAAGTGGTGCAGAGCTGTTTGTGGGGTTTCCTTGATTCGACCACTATTTTGTGGCCTTTGCCATGGCATGAGAATGGAAATTTTATTATTCAAGACATAAAACTTAGGCTGCTTTTTCAGCAAAGATGCGTCGTCGCTTATGTAGTCACCGAAGTCCCAGGTTCAGGTAGCTGACAGGTGCTGCCATCTGTGGCGCTTTTCACGGATGGTCTGCCTTCACTACCTGTGGACTGTGTGATGTGAAGTACACAATTCATTCCCAGTGTTGCCTGATGAAAGCTGTAGTCCTTCGACGCAGTGATTTTAAGTGATATATAACCATAAACATTTGAATTTGAAGTTTGATTAGCCCACCAAATAAGCGTGTGTTTGAAAGTAATTAATGATGCATCGAAAGGCTGTAGATTGGCTGCATGTCTTCAGAGCCTCGTC
This sequence comes from Amphibalanus amphitrite, assembly GCF_019059575.1. NCBI lineage: Eukaryota > Metazoa > Arthropoda > Thecostraca > Balanomorpha > Balanidae > Amphibalanus > Amphibalanus amphitrite. Next base: position 103,514 of record NW_024882786.1, on the reverse strand, counting down.
TTTTCATTTCCTCGGTAGGCGACATCACTGCTATTTACCGACCAATCGTCCACAAAACCGCTTGCTTACAACATTGCTTGAAATGCTCAAATATATTTTGTAACTGTATTATCATCATGGCTTTATCAAAATCACACCAAGCTAAAAATATTATGTCGCCGCTTTTCCCGTGCCAAAACTCTATCCGCTCTATCGCCCTAACCACCATGTCCTCTCGGTGTCAATCCAGTCAATTGCCCACGCAATTACCCTAACTGGAGCCATTTGGCAGTAACTGCTCCGAACTCCACCCGTAAGCCCAATTATCAACATTATCCATCAGCATTATCACCTCCGCTAACGGTCTAAATCATATGCTTCCAGTCGACGCTTAGCTATGGATGGCTTTATTCCATTAGTTGCCGCTATTGTTAGCACGGTGTGGTTCTTACGCCAAACAGGCCTGTGTATGCAAGCTCATTATTGTACATTGCGTGTTATGTGTTTTTATGTCAACCCTTTACAAACATATACCGCATTTTTTATTCTCGCCCATTGAGCTTTGTTATCTGTATTGCAAGTTTCCATTTCTGCACTTCGAAACCGACCACAAAAGTAAGCCAGTGGCCTATTTGGGCAGCGCTAGTGCCCGGTCTATTCTGGAGCCTTTGTCTGAATGGGCCAGGGGCGACTGCCTTCAGGCGATAGAGCGGTCATATATCAGGTGTTAAGAGGGTACGGTGCCGCCTCCCATAGCCACAAAACGACCCCGAACCCATTGGCAGAGTCGCTGAGATCTCTGGGGCGCCCAGGAACAGAGTTTTTAGGGTGATTGCTCTCAGACTGAGAACAGTCGTTTCGATTTTTTAGAAGGTGGTGGTGGAAATGAAACGCAGTCAAACGGTTAGAGGTCATTGGCTGCTTACATTGTACGGGCACGTAAGTGCTGTCTAATAGTGGGCTGATGGACGGAATTGCAAATTTCTTAATTCTTTCCACATTTTATCCAAAGTGTGAGCTGTGGAATTAATTTTTGCCATCGCTCTGATATTTTTACGGCACTAACTAGTAACTGTAGGACTAACAGTAAGATTATAACTGCACTCTTTTGGGAAAGTGCTCAACTCCCTGACTTCTTGTTCTGCGAATATTTAAACCGGCGACACGTAGGTTAGGTATTGTCTGGAATATTTTTTTTATCAGCTGCTGCCTGAATAGTTTTCACATGAGTTCTGATTTCTGAAGCTTTCAGATGCTGACTGTGCTAGTCAGAACATATAATATGCACGGTGACTATATAATATGCTCATTATCGAAATTGTCTCAGAATGAAATTGTTCACTAGTTTGATGCTAGCTGATTATTTGACGAGCTTGCGACAGATATGATATGCCCATTCGATACAAGTCGCCATTCCCATCCAGCGTGCTAAGTGTCATGGCTCCTACATTCACAACCTTCATATCTCTCCGCGTAACTGATGAAACCTTCCCTTGAAATGGAACATGACAATGACATGACAACTCTAGTCAGATCATCTCTGCACTAATCTAGCACACGCGCCAATTTCCAGTTTGCATTGTTTTCTGCAACATTTTGTAGCCACATCCACCTTATCACCCCCGTTTGACACGCCGAACACGAGTAACGTTACGTTACGGGTCAACTCGCGTCACGCCCCGCGTACTCAGGTCGCTACCATTGAATCAGACGCTACTTTCTTACCGTGACGCCGTCACCGTCACGTTGTTCGAACAATCAGAGTTCGGAATGCGGCACGACCGAAGCTATCGAGCCAGCCCTGGGTCGCCGATGACGTAAAGAGGAAACGACTCGCGTTGCATGCATGGATGTATGATGCATAGCGGTATGCTGCCCTCAGATTTCTGATACCGTGGTTATACGCCGTGCTGAGCGCTGAGGCGGTGAGTGGGCGAGGTTTCGATGTGTTTCTTTCCTGATCGGTGACCTGCATCCGGTGTTAGTACATACATGAGGTGGTGTAAAAACATAGAGAACATGTGTCAGTGTAGTAAATGAATGGGTTGATTATTTTTACTTCACGGTGCTGAGGAGGAAACCCTGAGAAATGCGTAACGATCGTTTGTGTAGTTTCCGGTATGCGACGCTATCTTTATACGGTATACACACTTTCCCACGGTACCGTTGTGTCTCAGCATATTCTGCCGACACGTAGCCTGCCATTTTCCTTTACTTGGCAACAATTTTGCCGATATTATAACTGTTTTTGTTTAAGACCTACATTATTACTGTTGACCCCATTGACATTAAGTATTCAAGCGCTGTCAAAAATTTACATGAGCATTCCAAGCGCGGGTGTAGGGGCATTTTCGCCAGCGCGGACTCCGAAATGGGCGGCATTTATGGGACGTACTGCGCTGCCGTGCGATAGAAATCCATGGTTGGTATGTGTGTTCAGCACAAGCACCATAGCCGGCAACGCTCGTGTATAGGACTCTATCGCTGTCTTTGAAGGTCTGTTACGGTACATTTGGGCATCGTAGTGCCTTAGTTCGTCCTGTTTGGGCTTTAGTAACAGCGCTAAACTGGGTATAGGGTGAGAAGGATGGATTTATTCTAAAGATGGTCGGTTCGAGCCGTTTACTGATGCCTCGAAACATACCGCTCTAGGTTTCTCAGAAATTGAAGCTTGTATGCGCCCTCTGCACGTAACTATGGGCTGAATATATGACCCTTTTGCTGTTACAGCGCCATATTTTTAGCCATCACGCTTAGAACTATTCCATGGAGCTGGTACCGTTTCAAAGGGAATGCTTTTTTGATATGTGCCGACGACAACGTGAATCAAAATAATGTTGAATCTGCAAGCATCGAACTCTATCTTCTGCGATGTTTGTGAATTCCTTCGATTGATTCGGAAGCGCATCGCATCGTGCAACAGTCCTGCATGCCAACAAAACGCGAGAATCTAGCAACTCGGCATTTAATTTGGACCCGCAATTTCGTCCGCGGATCGTCGGGCTGAATGACTAATGATATACCTTCCTACTGCGCCTATAAATCTACAAATATAATGTAATCTCCATTCATGAACGTCGTCTTTGATGTAACGTTAAATGTTAAAATATTCCTCCTATTTATGGCTCCCCTTGGAACCATAAACCAGCCCTGTGTGGGTCGCATGCGTGACTCCCGACACCTGGTAACTGGTACAGTCCTCTGTCACTGCAAAGACGGGACGGAAGTCTGCCATACATAACTTATGTACGACTTATGTGCGTGCATTACATTCGTGTACGACACGCGCTCTCGACTCGTGCACGCACTGTGCGTGCGAGCTGAGCCGGTCACCCGTGAAAATCGATCAAGAGGTCGCGCCATTCGAGCTCAGAGGTGCCGGATGTTACTAATTCACAGCCTGAATGCACCGTCAGTGAGCCCTTTTCTTTCGTAATCGGTCGCCGCTCAACACAGCTGTTGCTTTTCGTGAATTAATTATGGAGTTGGCATTCAGCTGCAACCGACTCGATGCACTATGGCTTGCCAGTGGTGATCGTTCGTGCCCTTCTAGCCCCGTGCCTTAGGCCCACCCCAATGATACAGCCCAGCACGACTACCGGCAATAAGGGCACGCGCCAATGTGCTGTGAATTCGCACCTGCCCCCACCCCTGTCTCTCTCACCTGTCCCGCCCCCGCCCCTCTCTCCGGGGGGGGGGGGGGGTAAACGCCGACCCTGTCCAGCTGTGTGTATCCCTTCTGGCACCCTCCCCCGCTCCCTCGTGCACAGTCACGTGGTGTTCAAATACACCGCCGCCGCCGGCGCCGCAAAAACGCGCCAGCACAAACGCCATTGATCATTCGTTGTGCGTCGACTTATTAAACCGCGCACAAATAATCGTTACTGGATTGGAATTGGCGCAAAAAGTCGATACGGGTGCCGTGGCGGAACGCCGAGGGGGCAGAGCAGGGTGGTGTGATCGCGCGACGGAGAGAGGACGCCGACGGAACGGGGCCAGAGGGTCACCGGATGGAGAGAGGAGAGAGAGAGAGAGAGAGAGAGAGAGAGAGAGAGAGAGAGAGAGAGAGAGAGAGAGAGAGAGAGAGAGAGAGAGAGAGAAAACTGGAGAAGGACGAGGAGAGGTTAGAGGGTACGCCGCTCTCCATCCTGAATTTATTTGGAATCTAACACGGTCACACATAAGTGAAATAGGTGTTTTTTCGCATAATGGCTGCACCGGAAACATCAAATTTCTAAAATATGCATACCTACCACTGCCTGTACAACTCGCACGTAGTACGAACTACGCAATCGCCGCAATAAGTAAACACTAGCATTATTCTTGAAGCTATCATGCGAAGAACTAATTCTGTCCCGAAGCAACGTTTTTTCCGTCATTGTGCTGCTCGTCGCTCGTCGTTACATTGTCATACTGTTGGTATGCGTAATGCGTATGAGGTATGTCTACGTATGCCGTGTATGGAGACGGGCAGAGAGGGGGCAGTGATCCGTCTGCGGTCAGCTTTTGGGGTGGGGTGGGGTGGGGAGGCTGTGGGATGATGGGGAGGGGGGGTGGCGGGTCAGAGGAGGGGAGGGTGGCCGGTCAGAGGAGGGGAGGGTGGCCGGTCAGAGGAGGGGAGGGTGGCCGGTCAGAGGAGGGAGGGTGGCCGGTCAGAGGAGGGGAGGGTGGCCGGTCAGAGGAGGGGAGGGTGCAGCAGGTCAGAGGAGGGGAGGAGATCGCGTGCAGCAGAGACCGGACGGGACGCTGATGGTCCATCTGGCTTAGCGGGGCTCCAACCGGCACAGACAGCGTGTGGAGAGACGGTGTGGCTCAGACAATTGACTCACAGACAGGGTCAGAGACATACCGTCTATACCGACAGACAGACGGACAACAAACTCACAGACGGACAGCAGACTCACAGACGGACAACAGACTCACAGAAACCGGGTAGAGGGACAGACAGACGAACACACAGACACACAGATGGCTGTTACAGATGCTGAATACCCAGATTGCACCAGCACATACCACGCTGCTTCAAACCGTATAGCTGTGGCGCTCTCACACCTGATTTGTACAGCTGAGCGACAAAAAAGTATCAGCCATAACGACCACTATACGGTCAGTCAGGTCTATCCATTCAGTAGATCGAAATATTGACCACCCCCGGCTTTTGCGAATGACATTTCGTCCTGCTGTGTTATGGCTATGCTGAACTTCGGCAATTATGCCTTCGTGTTTAGGATTTAGGGTTGGGATTTAGCAGGCATTTCCAGCATCCGCTTACAATATTATTTCAAAAAAGACCTCCACTATCGGATCGATTCAGCGCGATGGCACGTGAGTCGATCCCACACATTGACTCGGCACTTGAGTCGATCCCACACATTGACTTGGTACTTGAGTCGAACTCGATCCTACACATTGAATGAACGTGAGTCGATCCTACACATTGACTCTGTACATACGTGAGGCGCTCCCACACCCTTTGAAGCCGCTGTGGCCAAGGCCGTATATAGGGCTGTGGCTCCGGCGATGCCGCCCATACCGCGGGCCATTGCCACTGTGTGGCACCGGCCCGCGTTGCCATGGTGAGATCGAAAAGCTGCTCGACCGTGTCGACGGTCAGGTGCTCATCAAATAGTGAACACCCACGCCGGTGGTGGTGGCGGCGCCGGTGGGACGGTGACGGTGGGACGGTGACGGTGATGATGGGACTGTGGCGGTGGGACGGTGGAGCTGTGGTGGTGGACGGGGGCGGTGGGACGGTGACGGTGGGACTGTAGGACGGTGGGACGGTGACGGTGGGACGGTGCTGGTGGCACGGTGGCGACGCGGTGGGACGTTAGGACGATGACTGGGGGTGGGACGATGATTATGGGACGAGTGACGATGACAGTGGGGACGATGCATTGACAGTGGGGTGGGGACGATGCAGTGACGGTGGGACGATGACGGTGGGACAGTGCCGACAGTGGTGACGGCGGGACTGTGACGGTGGGAGGTAACGGGACACCAACGTTGTGATGGTGGTGGAGGTGGTAGTGCCCCTTTTCACGAATGACTGCATGTTCCTGTTCAGTCTTAAAAATGAATAAATAAAAACCAGAATTTCTGTGAAACTGTGATAAATGCATAGCTTGACAATGCGAGAGATAATTTAAATGACTTTTTTAAATAGAATGATCGATAGCCTTCACGTTATGGGTCATTTTGACGGAGGATTCTGCCGTTTGATTTGTTTGACCTAAATTGAGTTGTGATTGTGAAGCCGGTATCATATGGCTCCAGCCATCAGTCGCGAATTGATCGTAGGCCACGTGAGGCCATCCATTTAACAGTCAAAGAACGACGACTTGTTAAGGCCGCGAAATGGGCCAACTGCGCCATTTGTGTGGTTTACACGCCCAGGCTCCAAATGGCGCATCGTTCAATGCGCTTCAGTGCACAGACAATAGGCGACAATTAAGTAGGCTGCGCTCTGTAACGTCAAAGACAGCAATATTTCAGTGTGCATGGTTCACGGCTGCATTATGTTCAGTAGTGAGGGGATATTAGCATCCCAGACAGAAAAAAATTCTTGGATGAAGTGAAAGCAAATGAATAGTGCCTATATCTCTTGATGGATCAAGCTTCCCTAGACAACTGTACACTTACCTTTCTCTCACTTTGATGTTCAGTTTGTGCTCGAGTCATGGGTGTCGTTTAGTATAGGCTTGGTAGGGCCCGAGCCCCAATATTACCCCGAGCCCTACCAATGATTGCATAAGTTTAACATTAGCCGTATGGCGCTGCATGGTAAACATTACTCTGGCATCCTAAAATTAACCATTAGAGCCATGGCAATAAGTTTGGGAAAGTGACGCCCGTAGCCCGAGTCAAATGCCCCTTCCTTACATTTGTCTTGGTCTTTCTTGTTAGAAGGAAACAAACGCTGGCCTCAGTCCAAAGATGTCATGGAAAAGGATGTCTGAAATTCACTAATGCGTGGAAGCTTTTTGAAGTTTTTGACAATTCCCATATTTTAGTGGCCAATTGAATGACATCATTCGTTCTGAGCGTTCTCGCTGAGTTGGCATCTAATAAAAATAAAACTCAACTAGCGCCCATTATCAACCGCTATCGGATGACATATCATCGAGCTCGAGTGCTCATTGTGTAGGCTCTTCCTCTACGTAACCGGAGATTCCGACACTCCGCACATGATGCCAATGATATCCACACTTCCGGAATATGGTCGTCTCTCGTATCATCCCACACCCCCACACCCATACCGCCACCCTGAATATCCCGCGGGACACTCAGCCGGATCTTGCGCCTTGGAAGCTCCTTGACAATCCATGACTGGTCGCCTGCGCCGGCTGTCGCTTCCTGTGACGTTTCTGCGTCAGGTGGCTATGTTCAGTGCGCCGCTGACGTGAGCTGCGATAAGGGCTGCCTGTGATGACTCTGCGTGCGTTGACAGCTCACACTTCTCCGTTGTGCGAGAGAACGCGGCGTGGGAACGGCCCCAGCCGCAGACAGGACGGCGCCGGTGGGTCCAGCGGGGCGATGGTGACGCTGAGATCGTGAGGCTCTGAATGCTCCCTGGAGCTCATGAGCTCTTATGGCTCGTCTGAGGGCCTTGCGTCTGAGAGGCATTCTTGGGGCGATAGTTGCAGTTTAGCGTGTTTATACGGTTATACCTTACTTAGCGGCAGAAAACAAGTGTGCCGTCCTTGTTCCAAGTAGCGTGATATACCCTTTGCTTGTCAATAGTGAGCCACGCCACCTCATAACTACAACCAACATTGTAAACTACCTCATGGCTGTAATGACAGGTTTCCTCGGAACTTAAACTATACGAACGGCTAGATAGATGGAATGTGCTTAACAAAACAGTAGTGTTTCATGATGTGCGATCTATGACATCAGTCACTTCCAAAAATGCCGATTAGTGTATCTTATTTATTGTTTCTCACATTTTGCGGGCTGTTGCAGGAGAAAATTCGTTGAATATGCATGGAGCCTGCATTACTGGCATTTGTGTCTCCTGTAAATACCGTTGCGATACAACAACAATGATATTGTTATGATGCAATATTCAGCAACGATCCTTAGGCCTTTTTCGCTCGTGTACTACACTACTTAATGTTGTTGTTTGTTTTATGTTGCCTTGTAACCTTTTTAACTCTGTGCCTGAATATATTTCCCTTACCTGAAGCTTCCAAGATACCAACCTGTCCCCATTCGCATCAATTTTCGTATTCAACTGAGTTCAGTGCACTCCCCCTCAATCGCTGCTCCAAATTGCGCTACCTTGCTCAGTAACTATAGGGTACAGCAGCAGCACCGGAGGTGAACATTGCGCCTTGCACCCCCATACCAAGACCCCAGCAGGAAGTGACGAGCGTCCCAGGACAGCAGACGACAACCGGAAGCACCACAGCCTTGCTACGCTGCAACATGACACATGGGAATGTACTCATCGTCCCGTAAGCGCCCATACGCAGACCTTTAGTGTCTCGGTCGATAATGACGGGGTATTTGTGGACGTTATAGGTGAGCTATCATTCCGACTGTGCACTCTTTGATGTTGGTTACCGTGGTGTAAGCTCTTTAGTAGGCTATTCGGTGTGAAAAAGTGTATAGTTGTGTGCATAGGCGTAGGAACAGGGGGGGCCAGGTGGGCAAGTGCCCACCCACTTTTCGAGGTGGGGGGGCCAACCATGTGTTTTGGCCCACCCACTTTTTACTCGAGGCCCCTCGTCTCGATTTGAGAGGACGTCGTCACCTTTCAGAATAAACAAACTCGGTAAAAATAAGTTCCACGAATCCCCACGCACGGACTCCAAGGGGCCGCGATGGATCCAAGGAGGCCCTCTGTTCATACTTGTCAGTCGAAGCCCCTGAGACTGATGGCCTGAGAGGCCCTAATGGATCTGAGGAGGCCCCAATATCCACACTGGTCTTGGGAGGCCCCTGACACTGGCGGTCTGGGAGGCCCTCTATCCACACTAGTCAGAGGTCTGAGACTGGTGGTCTGGGAGGCCCCTCCATCCTCACTAGTCAGAATAGGCCCCTGACACTGGCGGTGTAGCCGAGGCCCCCTACCCTCACTAGTCAGAGGAGGCCCCTGAGACTGATGGTCTGGGATGCCTATCCATCTACACTGTAGTCAGAGGAGGCCCCTGAGACTGATACCTGAGAGGCCCTTATAATCACACCAGGCAGAAGAGGCCCATGAGATTGATGGACTGAGAGGCCCTTCTATTCATACGGGCCACAGGAGACCCCGAAAACTTTCGGTCTGGGAGGTCCCTCAATCCGGCACCAGTCAGAAGAGTCCCCTGAGACTGATGGCCTGGGAAGCCCTTATATTCACACTAGGCAGAGGAGGCCCCTGAGACTGATGGTATGAGAGGCCCTCATATTCACACCAGTCAGAAGAGGCCCCGAGGCTGATGGCTGTGAGGCCCTTCTGTTCACATAACTGGCCACTGGAGGCCCCTGAAACCGGTGGTCTGGGAGGGCCCTCTATCCACACTAGTCAGAAGAGGCCCCTGAGACCGATGGTCTGAGAGACTCTTATATTCACACTAGCCACAAGAGGCCCCTGAGACTGATAGTCAGAGAGGTCCACTCCTAATGAATCTGAGGGGGCCCTCTATCCACATTTACACTTTTCTAGGGAGGCCCCCGAGACTGACGGTCTGAGAGGCCCTTTTATTTATACTGTCCACAGGAGCCCCCTGAGATTAATGGTCTGAGAGGCTCTTCTATTTATACTAACCAGAGGAGGCCCCTAGGATTGATGGTCTAACAGGCCCTTCTATTTATACTAGCCAGAGGAGGCCCATGAGACTGATTGTCTGAGAGGCCCTTCTATTCAAACTAGGCAGATGAGGCCCCTGAGAATGATAGTCCGAAGAGCCATGCGGTGGCAACTGGCCGTGGCCATATTTCGGCTCGGCAGGGCCCCAAAGAGCTAATGAGAGCACCTCAAGGGCTCCTAAGTAGACACGCTTATCCCCATAAGGGTGCCACACCGGCTTCTGAAGGCTTCTTGTAGATATCTAAAGGCCCTTTCCGGCCTCTAACGGCTCCACACCAGTGTTTATGAGCGCCACACAGCGGCGCCTTTGAGGGTCATACTAGTGTCTCTTAGGGCCCTATATCGGTGGCTCTGGGGGCCCCACACCGGCGCCTCTGTGGGCCACCACACCTGTGCATCTCAAGGCTCTATAGGTACATCTGAAGGACCCACACCGACACCTCTGAGGGCCCCACACCAGTATCTCGGAGCTCTGAAGGCCCCACACCAGTGACTCTGAGGACTCACCGGCTCATGAGAGCACCATGTTAATGTCTAACGGCTCCACAAGGCCACTGAAGGCACCACACAAGCTCTCACTGAGCTCTAATGTCCATGTACCGGCCTCTGAGGGATTTAAGCCAGCGCATTCATAGCTCCACACCAGCAATTGTAAGGGCTTCACACTGAAGTATCTGAGGGTTCCACACCGGTGTCTCTAAGGGCCACATACCGGCATCTCTGAGGGCCCCATACCGGCGTCTCCGAGGGTCCACATCTGGCGGGCACCCATCAGCGACTGAAGGTCCCACACTGTCGACTTCGAGAGCCCCATCTGCGTCTGGGAGCACCATGCCGTCTATAAGAACCACAGCGGCTCCTCCGTACGAAAGATGGGCGTCTGCATGCCAAAGGGTAGCGGTTCTGAGACGGTATAGGGCACCAGGGCACCTACGTGCGATAGAGGGGCGCATATGAAGCCCATAGGGGCGCCTCAATGCGAAAGAGGGGCGCCTCTGAGGCCTACATATATGGGCGTCCACATGCAATAGAGGTCTGCTTGCAATTGATCAATGCCATGGGGGACGGGGGTGCATTCATAAGAAACAGGGGCGCCGGCATGGCAAAGAGAGGCGCCTTCAAGTGTCCATAAAAGAGAGACGCCTATGATAAGCGCACATTGTATGCGACAACGGGGCGACTGTGGGACATACAGGGTTGGGCAGATAAATTGGGACAAATTTCAACTTCCTCTAAGACGACTATTTTTTGAGTGATAAAGATAATTTTTGAACATAAATATAGGCTAATGAATACGTTTCCATGTTATGCAGGTTGCATTGTAATTTTGAGTCGGCTGGTCACAGAACGTGGGCTTAAGCAACTCAAGCCACTATCAACTTAGTCCGCGCGCACATGCATGCCAATACTCTAATTATGCTCCATAAAATGGCTGAAAGTAGTGTGTATCGAACAGACGTAAACGTTGGAGGAAGAGATGACATTGACTCATCCTTACATACCTATTGCATTGACACCGGCCGCTCCCCCGGTTTTCCAGGGGGGCTAAAAGGCAAAATTCAGTTAAATCAGAGGATCCTCGCGAAAACAGTGGCGCGAGCTTACAACGAAGGTAGCCGCGCCATGAAAAAGCGATATACCAGCACCTCAAACATGTACTCTTATGCATTGATGCATATCAACCTGTCAACATAGATGTTGAAGCAGCTGTGACGTTAAAAAGATTGTTTCCTCTTGAAGGGCTTGGAGAAGCGAGCAAGCACGTGCAGGTCTTTTTCGACGATGGTATCCCCATAACCGAACATATGAACAACCGCAAACACCATGTAACATCGCAACCAGCCCAGAAGACGTGATCTTAGTTCCAAAAAGCATGCAGCAGACATCGGTGATGGCATTCCACTCGGTGACTTCTGACGGTCACGTGGGGCCCCCTTATTTTACGGAATCGGGAGGGGGTTCGCCATTACAGGGTACCTAACCACTATTCCGGCAGTTCGAATCAACAAGATGGAAGAAGGCAACATCCTGGATGGAGTGGTGCTCTTCAGCTCCCCGGCATACAGTAAATTAAATACAAAATCTCCTGAAACGGAGGATCCCGCAAACCGTTCCCAAGGGAAAATGCCCCCTTCCTCATTAAACCTCAGCTCACACAAGTTTTGGTTGCTGGGGCGTTTTTGCGGGTGAGTCTAGCGAACGTCCCCATGTGACTGTGGTGAGCCTCAGCAGTGCCAGTTGGCTACAATTACGAGCCATTTCAGACGGGAGATCTCGCCGCGCGTGCGGCCAGTCGAGGCACCGATAAGGACTGATGCAGATGGACCACGGTGACCATATTTGGTGATAAATGTGTAAAATTGGTGTGACAATATGTGATCCAAATTTGAAATGCCTATGTTTACAAATTTCTAAGCTACGGCGTTCTAAATGCAAATATGTATTTTGTCCCAATTTATCTGCCCAACCCTGTATATAGGGATGTCTCTGATGACTATACCATTACCTACATAGGGCGCTTATATGCCAAAGAGGGCGCATATGAAGCTAACGGGGGCATCTGGGAAACGAGGAAGGCATTTGTGTAAGGGTTTTCAGGGGTCATTCGCCGTTTGCGGCAAATAGATTCTAAAAAAAAAATCGGAGGGGGAATAAGTTTTAAAAATGGTGCGGTCTTTCCGCACTGTTCGTTTAAGCGGTTACGCCCCTGGGTACATCTGCCCGATCTCAGAAGCTAGATTTGGAGGTCATACTTGAAAGCAGCCAGCAGGACGAGGCAAAAGTTGGAGGCCCCTGAAAATAGGAGGCCCCCTGGAAAAGGAGGCCCCTTGACAGGGTGGCCCACCCACTTTTCATGACGTTCCTACGCCCGTGGTTGTGTGGGCACGGAACTCTTTCGAGTCAATCTGTTCGTGCAACAGGGATGCAAGAAGTGTTATTTTTCTGTTTGTCTGTGAGTGTGACATTGAAATTTTCTCTGAGGTGTAGTTTGATAATGCATCATTTACAGATTTTCATTTACTGTCTCTTTTTGTGCCAGATTGCTACGAAAGTCCATTTGCTTCGGGCTGTTTTTTTCGACGCTTTAACATTTTTGGCCATTCTAACAGTTGCATGAACACTACGTTTATGCAGAAGTGACCGAGATCATACATTTGTGACTATCAGTAGTGGCATTTAAAAGCTTTTAAGCTTGCTGTTTGACCGATATGTGCTTATCCTTACGGCTTATAACCAAAATATTCTGCCCGTCAGCCGTCATTCCTCAGTGATATAGCTCATTGCTCCACAGCTACTTGGCCCGCCACTGACACACGACTTTTTAACCGGTCACCGTATCGTCCCGGTGTCTTTTCCACCCATCGTCCAGCTCTCAGTGATCGCTCGGTGACCCTCCGGGTGACCTTCCGGTGACCTCAGTCAGGTCAGCGGCGCGACGGCCGTCGGTGACCATCGATCCCCCACCGCCGCCGCGCGGCTGGCCGGCCGGGCGGGCGACGGGCGGCGGCGGCGGCAGTCGCTCTCCGCTCGTCGGCCGGTCGGCGTCGCGCGCCGCTGCTCCGTCGTAGCGCCGTTCCCGCCATGTAACTGACGATCTGCCGTGTGCGTTAGCCAGTGAGACGAGAGTCGAGACAGTGCCATTCTAGTCAGCGCAGTGGAGACCGGGATGCCATGCCGGGCGCCCGAAACCAGTCCTACATTCCTAGTCATGATGCCTATTTATTTCATCGTGTTTATGATCTCACATACTGCAGGTGAGTCCCGAAAGGGAAATTTTCTTCATATGACTTTATTTTATAAAGCTAGAAGTGTCTTCCAGTGGTGGTAATTATTTCTATTAAATGTTAACCAAGCCTACCGCAAATAACAGCATGAATGAATAGCATGAGCCCGTTTCGATCCATCCATTTCATATTATCATCCGTATTCAGACCCATCCGTCGCTGCCCCGCTGACTTGTTCCCCGTCGGCCCGAGTCTGAATTTAAGTGGATTACATCAGGTTGGCCAGGCCACCGCCCGAGCCTGCCAGCCAATTAGGAAACACTTCAGTGTCGGACGATGTTGGCTCCAAGCTGACCATCCAACCTGAGGGTGTGGCCAGCAGCGTGGCGAATGATTCGTTAGGGTACGCTTCCTGCACGTGGAGGAAATTGGAAGTTATTTTGTGTTTGATAAATCGTAGCATGATTCGTGATGTGCTCCTGTTATTATTTAGCCGCATAGATGATTCTTTCTATTTGCATTCAGCCTATTCAATAGCGTAGCGTTGAATGACATTACTGAGCTTGAAAAAGATGTCAGCCGCTGCTCCGTATTCAAAGTTTCATTTTCATTTTCGCTGCAAAAGGCGGTATTGTGGTCAATTTTGATTAAAAATTAACGGAAATGTTTGCAGAGAAATTGTTCTGCAAACTATACTTACTTCGAAGAAGTTGCATAATGCAGTTACTGCAACTAACATTGAGGTTCGAAGTGATTCTGGTGGATATAGCCCGCGGGCTACACGGGAAATTAAACGGCTACAACCTTTAAATTTGCATCCCTGCATGGAACGAATTTTTGCAACCTATTGCTGGCACCAACCCCACATGCCATCCACCACAGATAACACCTTGCTGTGTGGCAAATGTGACAATCCGGTGAGAGCTCGGCCCAGCACGTGTTCCGTGCGGCCCGGGCTGGTAGCGCGGCAGGTGATGGGGTGCCCCGTCAACCCCCGGTACCGGTCTGTCACCCTGGACACGGGCCGCGGTCCCCAGATCCCCAGTCGGCGCGTGCCGTCCCGTACTGCCGGTAGCGCGGCGTCTACCGCACAGCTGGGTGGAGGGACAGCTGGCTCGGCGCCCCACCCACGGTCTGACACTTGTCCAGGGTTCATAGAAGCCGGTTTATCTGTAGGATTATCCACTGTGTACCGCCCTACAGCCAGTAATGCGGCTTGGTGCGGCAGCTAGGGTTGGTGGCTCGCACTGCTCACTGCCGTAAGCGAGACAGCGCCCGCCCGCAGTTCAGAGGCATCGCAGGGATCATAGGTTAGCGGCGAAGGAGCGCAGCGCCACGCAGCGCAGACAGCCCTGTCACAGCACAGACAGCACACACACAATTAATCAAACAAAAGCGGGACGTCACAGACAGCGCGGACAGCCCAGACAACAGCGTCAAGCAGCGCGTTCGTGCCACGTGGCCGAACTGGTGCCAAAGTGGGCGGTGGGCGCATCTGTGGGCTGTCACGTGACAGCGCGCGAGCCACGCGGTCGGCTCCTGGTCAGGCGACTCGGCCGCTATCGATCCGGAAACTTTCCCGGCCGTGTTTCTGGTGAACATAGCCGACCACCGGGCTAAATCCGTTCATCAATAACCATTCCGTGCATCGCAGACGTATCCAGGCGATCGTAATGTCCGCTGCTGCTGGAAGCTTGTCACATAAGCTATATGTGAGAGCGCCGCCAACCGCAAGCAGGGAAAGGGTGAAGTCGCAATGTCTGCCTGTGGTTACCGCACATACCGTGTTATGACGCCAGAGTCTGGGAGGGTAGAGGTTGAGGGGAGGGCAGAGGGGAGGTGCAGTTTCAGCCGGCGGCGTACGTATCGATCTGGCGGTGCTAATTACACGGGGACATAGTGACCCGCCGGCGACTGGCGGCCCCAGGTGTGTGCCGGTGTGCGCGGACTCGGGGACCGCACCGGTTACCGGGACGAGCGTGCCGTGTCGGTACCGTGGTGCTCACACTGGTACCGTCGTATAGCATCGATATATGTAGAGTCGCACAGCCGTACTAGTAGGTACCGATAAAGCCGCATCAGGTACGATAGAGTGGACGTCGATGAGTTTGAAAGCCAACCTTTCCTACTTTACGCTAATTGAATTTTGTGTTGCGGATTGTTTTAAGATTTCGTGCAGTGCTCTATAAAATTGATGCTACAACATTTTTTTTTTTCTGCAAATAGTTTGATGAAATACGATTACTTTTATTTTGCTGGGTTATTGAAAGGGTAATGTCAACCTGGTAATGTCAACATCCGTAGGTCAATTATTCCATACCATCTTGGAGGGGTTGTGTCGTGCTGCGTCGGTTGATCAAAAGAATAACATCGTTTTTATTTCTGCTGACATGTCACGCATAACACGATCGTCACACATTTGATCACGCAACAGCTAAATATTGCGATACGCGAGCCCAAAACCAAGCCTAAAACAAAGGTTTTCCTTATTATGAGCATTGTTCTACGGAACTAGTTATCTAGGCACTGATCGATCATGTCAATTTGTGCAGGCGCCTGAATTGATTGAGTGTAATGTCACCTAGCAATAGTGCTTTTTATAATTTCCATTGTTCTATGCTTCTCGATTAGGTGCCGAATGGCCATCAAGCTGTTCTGCAAAGGAGCTCAGATATCTACTGAAAGCGCTCAAAAATATGTTTTATTTCCCGGATGATAACCGCTAAAATCATATCGGTCTCCAGTTCTATCTTCTCCCTCTGCTAGAGCTTGAAGCTGCTGACGTGCGCTGATGCGTCCAGTCGAACCTTCTGGGCGCTCGGGGTGGCCGGGTGGGGTTTGCTGGAGCTGTAGGTTGAAGGGTGAGGTGGTCTAGGCCGGTGTGCGTGCGGCTCCATTCCAGTGGTCGATGCACTCTGTCCTGAAAGAGGAGCCGCCCACTCGGCAGGGCTATTTGGACGGTGCCCTGTCCAATTAACCCGCCGCTGCCGACCGGTCGTGGGACGACATGTGACGTCACTGAGTCCAGAGCGATTTGGTGACGTCATGAGGCGTTGATTCACCGGCTGGCTGTGCTTAGAACTTCGAAAAAGTGCAGAAACTTCGCTCTTTTTTAAAATATTTTATTAGATGATGTGTATGATATTTTTTGTATATGCCACAACTTTTAATCGACACTGGATGATGACTTAACAATTCTTAACAATTTGCGACAGTACTTAGCCCGAACGGTTTACCGTACCTAATTGCTAATGTTCCAAAAATAAGCACTTGTTCAACACTAGTCTATAACCAGTACGTCGGAGCGCACCAATAACCACCCCACACGAAGAGGTGTTACCTATTGCGGCAATACCATAATGGCCAAACATCACTTGTTGCTCAGTCAACACTCCTGACTAATCGGTGTGCCTTATTTGTCACGTGGGTCGCATGCTACGACCATAGCCGCTGCCTCCGTACCGCAGCGGTTCGTTCATGAACGCCTCGTTGTTTTGAAAAGTCCCCGGCCGCGGGTGCGGCGGGGGAGGGGCTTGACAGACATGACAGCAGACGGGACAGCAGCCACTTTAGCAGACGGGTACAGACGAGCTCCCAATGTCTGTCGGCGCTGCGCTGACCCGTCTCGGCCGGGGTCACCGTGCTGAGGTCAGCACCCAGCAGCGCCCCGACCTGTCCGGCTGCTGAGCTGGGCGTCCGTCGGCCGGTCTTGGCGCCAGAGAGCTCCGGTTACAACCGAGTAAACGCGCCTGGTGGCGAGCTGTGTGCTCTGCGCAGACAGCCGCACTCTCAGATGGAGATGAGAGGTCAAGGCCGGGCGCGAGACGGGTAAAGAGAGGCTCCTGAAGGGCGAGTGGAGAGAACCTGCGGGAGAGGGAAGAGGAATGGGAGATGGTGGTTCCCAGCGGGAAGGAGAAGAGTGATGCTGACAATGCGGAAGTTTTGTCGGCACCAGCTCAGCAATAGTGGCATTGTCTGACCGATAAACAGCTTAGGAGGCAGTTTCGATGCCGATGTTAAAAGGTAACCACTATAGCTGTTTATCAATGCTGCTCACCGCTCCGTTATTTTATTTTCTCGATTGCAATGAAGCATAGCACATTGAAGTTTTGGGAGTAAGCTATTTCATAGCATGGCAGGAATTGCCGGAATGGCAGAAAATATGCAGATTGCAGCCTAAACCCTTTACAGAATTATTTTACGACCACTCACATATTGCAACATCCCATGGGAGAAACCCTCCTAACGTCTCCGTCGGCCCGCTCAATACCTCCCGGCTCAGGCCACCTCTCGCTGCGGCGGCCCATCGCTCTCTCCCGTCTCTCTCCGGTGGTGTTCTCACTCCATTAGCGCGTGTTTCCCGCGGCTCCGACACGCGTCGGCTGGTGAATCACCCACTGACGAGCTCCGCAGACCGCTCTTTAAACCGCAGGTTCCTGGCCAGACGCCTCCGACGCGTGCGGTCCTTTCCTCCGAGGGGAGGGGAGGGGGGGGGGAAGGGCGAGACAGCGCCTAGACCCCGCTCCCCCGTCCCGGGTCCCCCACCTGTCAGTTGCCAACCGTGACGTAGGAGACATTCCAAAGTGTCGCCTGTCGTGGCTAGTCGACTGCGACTGTTGTCCTAGTCGCGTTCGCCTTTTCTGCGCCGCCGCCGCCACGCTGCAGCCGCAGCCGCAGCCGCGTCTGTCACGGAAGCTGTTTGGTGTAAAATGCTCCAATTGAGACGCGGCACAGCACGACGGTCCGTGACATGTTCTGGTCACCGTGTCGATCCGTGACTATCCGCAGAGACTCGGACAACCCGTGACGGTTCACGGCACTCCGTGACGAGCTGCGGGACTCCGTGACCGAACCGTGACTGAATGGCATCGGCAGCGTGACGATACCGTAACGGTCCGTGACTTAACCGAGACGTCTCCGTTAGAGAATCCCACGCGTCGGTAGCAGGTCTATCTCAGCTCCCTGAACCCGCGAAGATCGCTATCCTCACGTTCCAGTGACCGTTCCGTCTCTCTCACGGGCGCTAGGTGGCGCTGCCCTCGCTCGGCCGCTCGGCCGCTCGGCTGCGCGCTCGGTCTCCCACCTGCCCCGCACTGCCGGCGGCGGGCGCGTGCCACAAGCGTCACGCCTGGCTGACCCGCTGCGTGGGGGACGGGTGGGCGCGGGGGAGGGGGTGGGTCGAACGCAGCCGCCGGCCGCAGAAGGAAGTGGCCTCTGGACGCCCACCTGGTGCCGGCAGGTGATCGGGCCTTGCAGCGGCGGAGCCGACTGGCCGCTGCCGCGCCGGCCACCGGACGTCAACACATGGGGCGAATAACCCATTGTTTCCCAGGGACATTCACCTCCCGGTGGGTTGGAAATAGCAGTCTGATCGACTGTGATCACTGAGGCTCGTCGGCCACTTCGCAGTTGGATTCACATGGACAGGAAATGCGGGAATGTGGATTGCTGTGATTGTCGAGCCAACCGGGCTGTTAATTTGGGTTGTTTGCTTCATTTGACCTTAGCCTGTCTCAATATTTCGTCGCATAGGTCTAGGCTGCAATAAAAGCACCAGGTGCTTATCTACGGGTGACTGGAGTTATGCAGTGATGTAGTTTTCCTCCGCTTGACGGCGAAATTTGACGCTAATTGGATTTAATTTTCGTGTTTATTTAACGGCTGCTTTGTTAGACTGATGGGCCTGACGGGCATTGTTTTCGGGCCCAGCTCATTTCATGCTTCATCTGCGTCAAAATGCGGTCACCATGAAAGGCTAGGATGAAAGGAAAATGCTTCAAATAATTTTATCATAGGCAAAGCTCTATAAATAAGCACAAAGATTGCTCCCTATACAAATTCATTGTACGTGAAGTATTTAATAACCCTACCAATAAACGCTCACAAAATGACGCACACAGTTGAAAACAAAGTCGCAGTCTAAACCAAACTGACTTGGCTCATTGATTATACCTTGCAATGACAATTCCGAATCGGTTTCTCTTCTCCACCCTGCAGCATTGACCAAACTGTGCGTTTGTCGTCGCGGTCTCTCCCAGCCTGTGTGGTCGCGTCCCCCAGTTACGAGTATAGTCGGAGGGCCATGCGTGCCGCCGGCGCGTTCTAACGGCCCCCGGTCCCACCAGGCGTGCCTCCAAAACTGCGCCACCTCACGTGCCTGAGCCGTACAATGGAGCCGGGAGGCGTTTTTGTCCCCAGCAGCAGGGGTGGAAAGGGGAGCGCTGTCTAATCGACATCACAGGTTGACCTTACCGAACGTCAGGGTTAAGTTAACCCCAGTATAGTGACCGTGCACAATGCAACATCCATTCTTGATGCTCAGACGGTTGAAACTGAGACGAGATGAGAAATGGTACGACTGTGCAGATTCTTCGAAGCATTGTGTCGAATCTTAACTCCATCGACGTCTTTCGGGCCACCTCTTTGAAAGCTCTTTAGCTGAGTTCGGAGACCAGGAAAGCCATCGGATCCATCACTTGCGTGCCAGAATCTACTGGACTTGGAGAAGAATAGCAGTCGATCAGCCGATGGCCATGACCTAAGAACTGCTACCACATGTAGTCTCTGACGTCATCGAGCGTCTGCCAAAGTTTGTGCTCCGATCGAGTTTACTGATGGCGAGGCCAGCAATGAAGCTGAGAACACTTAAAAGTTCTCAACTTTACAATTTAGCTTGTTTTCGCCAAAGTGTATACGTCATCAACACAATATCAGTAGTCTGAAACGTTGGAATAATGCTGTTGTAGGAAAATCCTGAGACCATGTACAGCCCTCAGCAGACTGCGTGGTAGGTATTCTTTTTTCGACAAAACCGATAATAGCTCAAAGGCTATGTTATCAGTCGGTCGGAACTCACTGCAAATAGATGCGCCATGCTCCACTCCTTCGAATGGGTCCATCACTAAACAAAGTATGGGCCTTGTGTGGCAGCAAAATGCAAAAGTTTGTTTTGGGGGCAAATATAAACTTTTGGGTTTTGCTGCCAAACTTGAAGGAAAATGAACACGATGATAGTGCCAATCTAAGGTGCGGAGTCTCGCGCGTCTTGCTGTTACGATTTTTGAGTGACCGATAGCATAGTATTCGCGTTATTCTCGGATTTGTCGAAAAAAGAATACCTACCACGCAGTTTGCAGAGGGCTGTACATTTGAACCGTATTCTGAAGACGGTGCCGGCAATTTGAGCAGCCCAGCTGCGCCAAATAATCGCTCTCCTGTCTACACAGTAGTTACACGGTCTGTATCCGATCACCTGGCGACTTCTTACCGCATCCGCCGTTCCGAATTTATCGTAATTGCTCTCAGTAGTTCCCTGACAGCTCGGCACACCATTTATCCCATCAGCACGGGTGGTGTCTGCGCGCGTGCCCGCACCGTCTCGCTCTCCCGTCCTCGCACCTGACCGTTTACTGGTCGTGCCGCCGGCTGGCCAGTCGGCAGGCGCCTGTCTTCTATTTTCCATGTCCCCGAGATCATGTTACCCAGCGATTATTAGCGGCGCCAGGAGGGTTTCCAGGGGCAAAGCGGCCGTGAAATTGGGAGTGTGGGGTTTCAGTGATCCTCGCCGGGGCGCCAGCTGAAATTATCCGTCCTGATGGACATGGCTGACGCGGTAACAAGGGGACGAAGGGGGAGAGAGGGTGATGATGTGCTCTGTTGTGACGGACACAAATGGTTGGTCGGTTTATCGGTACGGGGATGCAGTGTGATGTAAAGGTGGATGAACTTGCGCGGATGGCTGTGTGTAATGTTTTGATGAGACAAGTGTCAAGTATTGCTGATGAAGTCCTGTGGCCTTCAATGACGATACATACCAGATGTTCTACAATGCTGGGGTTTTGGATGTATGCTTTTTATATACGAATACGTGAAATATGATTCATTGGTGTGCCACGTAATCGCCTATTTCTAGCTTTAATTGTGAATAGTCGTGGAACTCCATAAAAAAATTGTTATTTTATGCGATAAGTGATCCATGATGACGAATATTCACTAAAGATGGACTAGCCCAAAAATATCTTGCTATCGCTTGAAAACTACAGGGTGTCTCAAAAGTTCGTTTACACATTTCCCATGTCAATAAAGCATATAAGAACCGGCCAAAAATCTAAGTTTTTTGTGTCCGTGTGTACACTAGACAAATATGCATGCTTTGACAACTGATTCGGAAGGTTGGAAACCAAACCCTTTGCTGTATCTCCAAAAATATTTGCCCATACCGATTTTCGTCACTCCGTCAGCTACCGGAGGCTGATAAAATTTTACCAGCTTTCAAGCTCTTGTAGGGGAATCCCCTGCAGTTTCTGCGTCGGATTTAGGTTTGACGAAATCCCCGGCAACATCCGCTTCTCCCTGAAAGCCGACAGCTTGCATCGACACCATCCGTGAGCATTTTGTAGGTCTTCTCTGGCGCTAACTCCTTCATGAATGACTGGCGCCCACTTCCCAAGCACCATTTTCCTTTTCAAAACAACCCCATTCCTGAACAAATGGGAAGTGCCAGGGGCAAATTTTTCGCAGCATATCGTAGCAGAATGTGTCGGCCATCTGTTTCTTAGACACATTTTGCAAATTTTGCAAATCCCGAACGCTCGTCATTCCCAATGCCAAGACCTTCGCTGGGTTCCGGAGTGTTTTCCTCAGGAGAGGTTCTGCTTTGTAAACGGCCAAAACCTGTCCATCGTGCGGTTTTGTCCGGATTTTGTGTGTAAAAGAAAGCTATTTGCTCCAGATCTGCCTCTTGAAACTTCGTTAGATAAAACTTTACATTAATTGACACTTTTGGAGGGTCATTTGTCCTCGGCATTGACGATTTTCGCATTATTTTCCCTCAAAATTTAGCGTTATAGATATTATAAACAATTTTAAATGATATTTTGTCTTTATTTTATGATGACCTGCAATTTTTGAAACTGGGTAACCTCTGTCTGTGAGCTTCTAGTCAGTTTTCAATAGTTAGGACTGCATTTTCAGCTGCTTTCCGGAGCACGAGTCTGCTGCGGTACAAGGGTCGTTCAAAGCGCTGTTAGTCTCGCATGGTTTTGTCCTTCAAAAATTTTAGCCACCGTTTTTATTAGATGACCATCATGTTGTACTCATCCTCGCCGACACTTTGCCATGTGTCATTTCCGACCTAACCATTCCCATCACTCGTGAAGCAGAGAGTTTCTCAGCCGACCCGAGTATGCGACCTCCATTTTCATGCCTGATCCATGGTCAGAGGTGAACCCTTTTTGTGAGCTCATGAAGGGTCGAATGCGCTTGAAAACAATGAAGCTGCTTGAGGAAGGTTGTTACCAATGCCCATGCAAAATTTCGACTGTTAATTTCTTGTTGATTCAGAATTATTGACAAAAAAGCATGGCTGGTACCTGTAAGCGAACTTTTGAGACACCCTGTAGGTACCACACTTTCACCGTGCCCTCGTGCCAATGTTAACGCATACCAAACAGTACGCCCACGTCTCTTAATACTTCCACAAATGGCAAGGCGCACATACTAACTGCCCAGTCGCCGTACCATTTTGTGGTGCATCGATTAGGGAAACAGCGCTCGCTCTAAAACGTCTGGCCACCCACGTCATCCTTATTGACCCTGACCGAGTCAAGGTCATCGCTGACGGGGCAACTGCACTTCAATAACTTACCCCTATGACGTAAAGTGCCTGCCGAACTACCGTCCGGGGTCGATTTTCGCGTAGGAGGTGTCAGTGACCCATGACTACTGACTGTCATTGCCCGTGACCCCATCCATCTAGCTGAATGTTTAAACAGAGTGGGAGGTGTTCGTAGTTCAAGGTCTTGAGACACATTAGAGGTTCGACCGCTCTTTCCCTGAATGAAGCGCCCAGTGGACACTTTGGTAATCACATTGCTTTGCGAATGGCCGAGGACCATTGCAATGACGTTAGTGAGCACGGTATGACGTAACGAATGTGTTTGCTCGATGCTCAATGAAGTGGCCTACGTCACAGACTCTACATATGACGTTATAGGTATAGTCGGGCTCTTGGAGTGGAAGGTGCGACGAACACGGTAAAAGACATCGACCGTTGTCTATACATGCTTATAATGGGGAGGTTCATTCACCATCGACGTCGTCACCCACTCAAAGACAACAGTAGAGGTTAATGTTGACTACGTGGGCGCTGGACATGACGTCATTCTAAACAAGCATCCCAAATATGGGATTAAAAAAGATCATGTCTAACGTGGACCTTTAAATTCGTATTTTAAAGGCACCACTAAAAGCAAAGTATTTGGACGCACGTTTAGATAGTCCACCGCAAAATGATGAGTAAAATATGCAATGAGTCGCTTTACTGCTGAATCAACACTTCTCAACAATTACAGACCAGTTTCTATCCATTCCGCAGACGCATTATATCATATTAAATCATGGCTATTGTTGCGAATATTTGTTTTGCATCATTCCGCAACTGCATCATATACTCAGAGTCGAGTCGTATTCGTATGCATACCTATCCTCATCAATTTGCTATTGGAGCATTTGAATACAGGGAAATTGTCGCAGTTGCCTCCTTGTAAGCACATTGCCATCTTTGTTTGCTGAGTTTGACCGAATGACAGTTGTTCTCCGGGTTTCACCATATCCGCCCAAAGTTTGTATTTCACGAGAACTTACAAGTTACATGTAACTGTATAAGACATGTATATTGTATAACCGTACCTTGTGAATGAGGTTGCTGTCACCAGAAACGTCAATGTAGCTCGAAGGTAATGAAGGAAAATGTCTAGTAAAACACAGCATAGTTTGATATTGCCCCTGATCGATGACTACCTGACTCGAAATGACATGATGATATCATGGATGAGATAAGATATTAAGTACATGATTTACAGGAGTTTATTTGTGTTCCAAATTTATGTGCCCCTCGTTATTTATCTACCTTTAAATTTGTGAACGTCTCCGTTTTACACTTAAATGTCTGCGTGTTCTTTTTATTGTTTTGCTTCGTTGAAGCTCATAACTTACTAGAGGATGCTCTCGGCAAACCATCGATAAACCATCTTCCTCTTCCGCATATCTTTTTAAACGACTTCCCGCCGTTCGACTTTCATCTCGCCGCCAATCCGTTCTGGCACACGACAGGCGTATGAGGGTGTCCGCTTCTCTGTTTGTTTTCCATTAGAGGGGATTCCGGAACGATTTCTGCCGCATTGCTGACTGACGCCGCACCAACGCAGGCTCATAGAAGAGCCATGGGTGCTGTTTGTCTTCCGGATGTCAGTGACACTGAGAAGTGTCACCGCTGTCGCCTGTGTCACTGAGCTGACTCTGAGTCGTGTGTCAATAGCCGTCAATCTGCACCGTTGTCGAGAAGTTGAGTCATAAGCAGTGAGTGTTCGGACTGGGAGAGTGCCAGGTGACAATGAGACCGACCGTGACTACCAGCATGACCAATGTGTCTCGCTAAGTGTCAACAAACATTGATGACATGTCAACGTCGGCATCCGACGGAGGCATGAGTCAAAACAGCCGTCTCAAATCATCAGAGCGCTTATCAATGTCGGCGGCTCGCCTGGCATTATCGGAAGGCAAATACCAGCATTTTGCAACTGTGCAGTGAGCCTGCCATCTCTCCTGCGAACCTCTCATCAAACACTGTGCAGCGAGCACCTCGGAAGTACAGGTGGAGTTCCCGACATCACACGCGCCGCGCTGTTGACACTGAGCACACTGTCCTCTCAGAGAACCCCGGGCTGCCCACACTCGCACATCGGCACACACCTGCTGGTCTAATCTCTCAAGCGCGCGCGCCTTCCCTTCGTCCGTCGATCTCTTCCCCATTAGCAGCTCGTGCCCGGCCACCCCGCCACCCCCGAACAAACAGCGCCGCTAGCAACTGGAGCGGAAACGCGCCACAATCGCCTCCCGCTCGCGCCACAATCGCCGCCGCTCGCGCCGGCCCCGCAATCGGCGCGCTGGCCACCTGATAGTCGACAAAGTAAACCGGCCGCGCCTGATCTGAGTAACTGCGAATCGGCAGCGATAGCGGCGGGCTGTTGAGCGGAGCTGCGCGGCCGTCACCGCGCCAGTCGCTCCGTGACGGTCCGTGACACCGTGACGCCGCGTCGGTGACGCTTCGGTGACGCTTCGTGCGTGAGAAAGGCAACCCGCGAGCGTACTCGGCGCCTTTTCGTGAGCTCGGTGTCCGGCACCGAGCCGCGCGAGTGCGATGCGCGCCGCGGAGGCTGCGCGCCAGCAGCGCTCGCGGCGCTGCGCGGGCCTGCTGGTGCTGGTAGTGGTGCTGGTGACGGTGGCGGTGGTTCTGGCAGTGGTGCTGACCCTCGGGAGCGGAGGGCAGTGTGAGCGGTCGGCGGCGGTCAGCTCTGGAGATACACTGGACGCCGACCTCGCCACCTGTCCTCCGAGACAATCCGGTACAGCGCCGAACACTTCGGAATAAATCGACCTGCCCTTAGTCAAACACAAATATGGTCCACCCATAAGAGCGACATATGCATACATGCATAAATTTTCTACGCCTTGTCATAGTAATTTTGGTCAACGATTTATAGTGTGAACAATTATATCGGCCACATTTACGCCTCATTATCTAAATACATTCATTATGCCAGTATCTGCGTGTCGTATTTTCCGGCTTGTCACAGTCCCTCGCCATTTTCGTACAATCATTTGCGACTGGATCGATCCTCCAACATACCCAATAACGGTACAGTTGGCCTGCGCCGGTTCTCGGAAAGGTCACAATAAATGTGCTTTGGTGCAATGCAAAGATGCTGAACGGTGATGGGCTTAATTTTGGTAAATATTTGCTTCAACTTTTTTACTTTTTATTATCTAAATGTAAACTTATTTGATGACCTATGTGAATCCATGCATTTCAAAGACAATGCGACATTGTCTCGTAAACTGATCGCAACGCTCTGTTTACCTACCTCATCGGCGACGTTTGGCAGAGATTCACGAACTTGATGCGATGCATCAGGACTGTTCCTCGGAGCTTGACCCCGCCCGAGCCGTGGTTATGGTCGCACTGTGCCTCATTGTTGCACCCTCTCTGCTTTACCCATCCACTTGTCGCTCATACAAACTGCTCTGTTGAGAAGCCCGGGTGAACTGAAGTCACGTTTGTTCTCTCTCTGTTGCAGTGGTAGGCGGTGGCATCAGCACCGAGACACGAATCCAGGTGGACCTCATCGAGGGTCTGCAGCTGTTCAACACCACCTACCCGGGGGTGAACATCATCCCCGGGCCGCACAGCTTCACACCGGCGCTCAGCCTGTCAGGTGGGTCAGACTAGTCTGAGACAGACTGGCCAGAGGAGTCTGTGTCGTTAGTCCCGGGCGCTCAGCCTGTCAGGTAGGTTAGACTAGTCGGGGACAGACTGGTCAGAGGAGTCTGTGTCGTTAGTCCCGGGCGTTCAGCCTGTCAGGTGGGTCAGACTAGTCTGGGACAGACTCAGACTGTCTGTCTGTCCCAAGCGCTCAGCCTGTCAGGTGGGTTAGCCAAGTCGCCAGTAGTCGGGACAGACTGGTCAGAGGAGTCTATGTCGTTAGTCCCGGGCACTCAGTCTGTCAGGTGGGTGAGCCAAGTCTGGTTCAAACTGGTCATGAACCTGCACGATCATTACAGGTGGCTCATATCTCCATCGATCCGGATACCAGGAAGCCTCCCCTCCACTGTCCTCTAATCCAATCTCCTGGAGTCATCGGAGATGAATCGTGTTGCCGTCCCGTCGTCGTACCTACTTTCTTTCAGAGACGGTGATGTGATTGACTTCACCATTCCCTGGGGCAGACGTCGCGCGGGTCAACAAGCTAGGGTAGACTCTCCACTCTTGACCTTGCCCTGTCCGTAACTTGCAGAACTTTGCCAATATCGTAAAGTTTGGCCCAAACAGGCTGCCGCTTTCATTGTGGAAATTTGTCTCATCTCGGGGGACATGTTCCCACTTGTTTCACGGCACAACACATACATTTCCTGCGAAGCGGTGACCGCCGCCAATCAACTCCCTCCCCTATGGCACTCTGACGGGATAACAGCCACCCATCTGTCCCACAGACCCAATCTGGCTGTCAGGGCCCGCCGATGACGTCATTGGCCCAAAAATCGATCCAGCAACCACGCTGTTCGTCATTTCCGGCACAGCCGGAAGCAGCCCTTGTTCATGATTCATTGCCGTATCAGACAAATTTGCGAGAGACGCGATATAGCGCAGGGCGTCTATCAGTGCCGAGAGACAAGGAGACACTTGGTGATATCAGGGTCTCCTCTTGACCTCTGGCTGGTCTGAGAGGGACCGGTGATTCATCCCGCGCTGAGCGGGAGGGAGCGTAGTAGGGGCACGGGTAATTTGTTTGGAACTTGCTGTGGTGTCGAGAAGACTGATGGTTGCGATGTGCGATCTCTGCGCGAAGGCAGCCGAACGTTTGACATAATGATGATGAATATGCGTGACTAGGGATGCCTGTAAATTCATTACACTTCCCCGTTTTACCCTAACATACTATGAATCCCATCTAAATTGATCAAAGTATTAGCATAATCATCATTTAGCATTCATTTTGTGCAGATAACTTCTCATGACTAATTAATCTTCTCTGTTTTTGCTATTTCATTACACTGAAACATAACCCTATCTTGAATCAATGATAAGATTTTTTATTAAACTTGTAAATCCTATTTTATGTATTGATATATTGATGAATTATGGCCCAAGTGTAATTCCTAGGCCCTAGCCTGAGCCTCCCCAAAGTTGGATATAGTATTCCACTCCACCAGTCAGATCAGCTGACGTCATTCAGCATGGGACGGCTCCTCCCCCCAGCCACTGCATTGTACTGCTAAGCGTCGCCGTAATAGCCTGGCTACATTGATTTCCGCAGAGGGTCGCCACCGCGATATCCATGGGTAGTGTGGCACGCACAGTCACGTGATATGAGGAACGATATGGACAGGATGACGTCAACGTCTAACTTCCACGTCATCGTGCTGCTTCTGCAGCTGGTCGCTTCATTCCGCATTTTTATCGTGCCCTCTCCTATCCCGACTGCCTTTATTTATGTACCGTTTGTTCAAGGAAAATAATGGTCTCATCTTTCTCTTAGTCCCACAGCCAAGGACTCAGGCAAGACAACGAGTCTAATACGGCCCAGTCCGAACTTCAAAATGGCCAGGAAGACGTGAAGGGATCGAATAAAAAAATCGCACCTCATAAGTGACTGCAAATTTCATTCCCCGTGCGTGGATGCCGAGTGCCGACCTGGGGACATATCTTGGGACATATCCTTGTCCCAGTTAGTACGTTTAGCTGTCGCGGTGAGATCCGGTGTTTTGTGGGCCCCACTTATTGACATTCCTTCACCGATAGTAGCCTCGCCACGGTGCATACCATGTTGGCCCCCTCCCACGGGCTCTGGGTGCCGAGCTGCACCTACTAGCTGTAGCCGTAGGCATCAGGACGATCCGTGCAACCCTGGCTCTTAGTCCAGATATCTTGTACTGTTGGCAATTTAAGTAATTGGCTGAAAAACTTCAATAAAATTGTTTCGCCAAGCAACATATCGCGCGTCGTCACGGCATGCCTTGCCTCATTTCATCGCGTCTCCGCGTATTCAATTCATACTGCGGCTCATCCATAAATGCCACCTACACCACCTGAGACCGCGCTCTCGAAGCTGGGAGGCGACCCTCCCCCCCTCAGCCCCCCCCCCGGCCTGACCCGACCGTGACCTCAGGCGCTGCTCAGGAACCCTTCCCGGGCGCCCGGGCTGGCGACAGAGCAGGTTTTTACCATGCTAATTAATCAGGGGCGGGCGCGGTGCCATTGATCCCGTGATGAGACTGCCTGAGGCAATTAGCTACCGCGAGCGACGGCGGCGGCGCGGCGGGCGGCGGCGGTGGCGGGGGCGGGGCGTGTGGGGAGGGGGAGGGGGTGGACAGTGACGCTGAGGGACTAGACTTGGCCGCCGGCTGACAGCAGCAGGGGCGTGGCGGTCCGAAGCCTACCCGATGACCTGGAAAGCGGTCCAGATATCGGCGGCCAGTGCCAGGCCGGTCACAGCTCACCTCAGCTGGGGAGCACGGAAAGAAAATGATGACCTGGGACGGGAAAACACTGTAAATCGGCAATGATGAGGTGCGAATTATCCACCTCTGGGAGTCTAAAATGAGATGATCGCCAAACGAAAAGCATCGAGTGAAGATGTTGTTCTTTTTTTAAGAGCACTCTTAAAGAATTACAAACATTCAAAACAACTCATCACATTTCTGCAACTCTTGTAGTGGAACTGATTCGTATTTCACGCCACAGTGGCTGTCATTCTGTTAATGTTGCAATCCGGCGAATAGCCATCAGGCTGGCCCGTCCAAACTAATTTCATTTAGCCAGACGTCTGGGTGGCTGTCAGTTCCAACTTTACTGTGATAGCGGGGCGAGGTCACTTGGTTCAGGCGTGTTGTTCCCTGTATCGTTGGGTCCAGCACTTCATCTTCTATAAGGTGGCACATCTACTCACTAGCTCTGTTGACCCTGGGTGTTACCAGTGGCCTCAGTTGACCTCTGTGACCTCTACTAAAGCTCCATGACCCCTGGTGGTCTGTTGGGACCTTACGGTAGGGTATCTCTTCAATCACACGCGGATCACAGGTGACAACCGGTGAAGTTCGTCACTTCCTGACCTTAGCTAATCAAGTCTGGATCAGGTCACCTCCACCTTTACTGTCACAGCAGTGATGCAGTCCTGAGGGACACCATGCGTGGATATTTTAGTAATGTTATTTGTTAGTCGACTTAGACCAAACTGACCGCGGTTCCAGACTGAAGCCTTTCTGTGGGTTCTGAAAATCGTCCGTGGCGTGGCGCTTCTTCTTCGGCTTTCTGTCATGCATTTTATATAATTCACGTCCCTGAGCTTATTCTTGACGCTTCAAATGTATCGTCATGTTCCTTGGGCTACCTTACTGCTGACCTTCGATTGGTGACCCATGACCTCTGGCCTCAGGTGACACGCGGCAAGTGCGGCTGTGTGTTTTGTCTCATGACCTTTGACCTCTGACCCCAGGTGACACGCGGCAAGTGCGGCTGCCTGACGCCGTGTTGGAGAGGGCCGTCTCTCTGCTGACCACGTCAGCCGAGTTTACCATTTTGGCCAGCGTCCGGCAGCAGCCGCAGAACGCCGGCACCATCGTCGCCTTCTCGTTCGACGCCAACAGGTCAGTGGGGGTCGCTCCCGTCTCTTTCGACACCAACTTGCAAGCATGCCAGTCGCATAATGCCTACACAGTATTGACACAACTCATTTAGAGCTCTGCTCACCATCCGCGCCACCCACGCCGTAGTCAGAGGATCAATACGCGGACACGCATACCGCACAATGGACAGCGCATCCAAGGCCGAACCGTTTATGGTTTACCCATGGTCATGTTGGGTGCATAATAGGCATTCCTTTTATAAGGTGTCACGACAAGGGAATTGTAAGAAGCTGTTCGGCCAAAATGGCTTGCGCTTTTGGGGTAAGGTCTTTTTTAGTGATGCCAAGTTGGAGCTGAGTTTTGCGAGCTCCGACAAAGTTGAATATTATGGAAATTGACTGCTTGGTGTGAAAATATTTCCTCAGTTTGGAGAATTGCTTTATTTCGAGTAAAAATATTTGCATACTTCAGATCCTGACTGAATACATTTGAATATTATGGAATCGCTGCTGTATCTAAGAATAAACACCTTTTCTCTTCGAATATATATCGCAGCGTCTTCTACTGTCCTCGAGCCCTCGGTTTGCATAGCAACGGCCATGTTTACACTAGCTTACTACGGCTCTCCCGTGGGGACGGGGGTGTTTACTACGGACTCAGTTTATCATCAGTGCGCTCGAGTGAAGAACCGTCTCCCTGCGCATAAAACGCCGCAACGCAGCCGGTCGACGCGCCGTTAAAAAACGATCGTCGACAATTTACGAGTCTAGCTGTCGGGCGGCGGAGGTTCCCCTTGCTGGGGTGACGAGAACGCCTCACCTCACGCGGCTGGTAATGGGCCATCGGCTCGCGCCGTTACGGGCAGCGATTTGCGTCACTAGGGCTGATAATCAGCACGGTGGATGATTCATGTGATGGTAATGGCACAGTGCATCTGCGAATCGGCAGTTAGCTACTGTGCAATGTTGGTGTTTATCGTTTGTTCAATTTGAACTAACGATTGCACAGTGGGGATTTTTCCGATCTAGCGCCTATTAATTCAAAAAATATTTTTTGGATTTTTGTTTATTTTTTTGTGTCAGTAGGGCTAAGCAATGTCTGAATTTTTCATATATGGCATTGTTTTATCTGTATGTCCACAGCAAAACTAGGAAAAATGCGCCCAAAGTTCACACTCATGCGTGATTACTCAATGGGCTCAGCAAGGCCCGAAAGTATAGCTCAATTTCATTGTCCTGTCCTGTTGGTTTTAATCTTGCGAGGTCTTAAAGTTGCATATCGTCTGAAAGGCACCTTTATTAGGAATGGAATGGCAAGCAGAAAGTATGCCACAACCTTACTAAGGTCACAAAAATGCCCTTTACAAAAAACCCTTACAGACACCATATTGAAGGAATGGTATTCTAAATAAATGTAGGAAATCAACAATGTTCTCCACACTTTTCCACTCCGAAATATATCCTATCGAATTCGCCACTTTCTTCTGCACAAGACAACGCCTAGTTTGGCTGCCGAAACTTGCCTGAACACGGAATATTCACATTAGAGTATCTTAACACCCCACTCGAGGAGCGCTAGGGCAAACAGCACGATATAGGTATATGTTCCGGACATAGGCGAATAATTTTACTTCGTGATTTATATGATGCATATTTTCTGAGACACATTCATTAGGAATAGGATGACAAGCGTAAATTATACATACCGTAACCTTATTAACCATCGCACTTGTGGGGAGGGGGAGGGGGAAGGGGTCGGATAAAACCCCATGGTTTTCCGCAAATTACTCGCGCAAAAAGCGGCCGATCGCGCCGAAACTTTCGGTACCCTCGAGATCATAAATTTTACATTTAACCTAAAAATTTCATGACTCTGACCCAACTGACCTTTGACCTGTGGTATATTTCTCGAGACCATGTTTGGCCGGAATCGCGATTCGGCGTATGCCAGCTCACATTATCCGCGGTTTCCAGTCTTTTTGTGGTTTTAAACGTTCAAATATGTGAAATGATGTTGGTGCCATGCATAATGGTGGGAGTCAAGGTCACGTGAAGGTCAAGTTAAGGTCATTGACCTTTTGATGACCTTGGTTCACTTTTTCGAGTTTTACTTGTTTCTAGGGTAGTTTTTGGTGCTGATTTCGATTTTAGCAGCCATTTGAATATTTACGAAGTAGTTCTAGTGCCTTCGTTCCATGTTACGAAGCTATCAGTAGTAGGTGACACTTCTACGGATGGCCGGCAGGACGCCTACTAATTGATCTAACCTGACCTGACCCGACCTGGCCTAAATGCATAAAGACATCGTCTGTGATCAAAACTAACACGAAATTCGTGATCAGCACCCCAAAATACCCCGTAACACCCTAACTTTACGAAGTTTCAAGTGGTCTCGATTTCCCAACTTTAGTTGGGTCATTAAACTGACTTGGAAAGTCAGCTTATGACCTTGGACTTTGAAATTGGATATATTCGGCCTAATTTCGTCATAGGCAGCACGCTTGACTTTTCCGCGAAGCACTAGCTTGATCAGGGGCCAAACGGCTGAGCGGGGGGTCCAATTGAACCCCCTATACTATGTTGATTATGCACATTTACAGGTAAAATTCTCACTAGGACACACCAGCCAACATCTGTGCACAATCTGGCTACAATGCTACCTATGGTTTGCCCTCTACGAATAAATACGTGCTAGATCGGAAAAATCCCCACTGTGGATTGGTTGAAATTTAAACAACAGTCACAGCTCCGCTCAGATTTTGGAAGGAAATATTTCCTGAACGCTTATGAAATGAATGAATGTTTGAATAAGAAGTTAATTTACGATTTAGTATGTTCTGATGTTGCCTTGTACACAAAATGTGTCCACCAAGCTTATTTATTCGGTCTCTCGCTCATCACGAATAAATTGCGCAAAATGGGTTTGCGAACCGTTTTTGACGGGTCATCATCTCTGCCGGGTCGGTGTCCGCTCTTCACGTGTCCTTTGACTCACCACCAGTCAGCTGACACGGCTGCAAGCTGTTAGACCATCTGTTCGGCCAGCGACGCGCGGCAGGGAAATGTGGCGCGGGGCACACCTGTGCCGGCTGCCGGCTGCGGCGACGAATGGCGCAAGAGGTGTTTATAGGGTTCGGCTGAATTTGTCATATCTGCACGAGATCTAATCGGTTCACGCCTCTAGTTGGTGCGGTCGGGATTTGGTGTGGCAGCTGTTGAAACTAGGGGTCAAAATTGGTCAGTAACCGTCCGGAGAACATGTGTGCCCGACCCGTGGAACCAGAGAATATTAATGGTCAGAACGGTTACTTGGATGACCAGGTGACGTGGTGAGGATTTTCAATATGCCTACACGGAAACCTAAACGAGATAAGTCTTTTTGCCTTTGAAATATGTAATCCACATACAGGAATATCCTCAAAGGCTCTTCCAAATGCCGTCTCGTCTCCCATGACCGCACTGTATATACTGCATCCCATCAGCTGATTGGCTGATAGCAAGCCCTGGTATGCCATGAAGTGAACAGCATGGGCCATGCCAGTCGACCCCGTGCCCTCTGCCCAGTAACAGCCAACTGGGCACCAGACAGGCCGTCCACCGCCCCAGGGCATTACGTGACCCGGCTGGCCATGCCGCGGGCAGCTGGCGCACAAACCGCCTGGGGGCAGTCTGCGGTGGCGACCGGCCGCGGCGGGGGAGGGGAGGGGAGGGGATTATACGCTGACTGAGTCGGAATTCGGCCCCCGAATCGCCCGTATCCGGGGCGCACGGAACAAAGGGTTGGGTGGGAGCAGGGTGGCCCGATACGGCGCACCCTCGGCCACCCAGCTTCTCTCGGCCGTGGGGAGACGGGCCGGACTGGATCACTATTCACAAGAGGAAGGGAGGGCTATTTGAGACTTTGGCCCCAAATACATAACCCAGTAAATGCGTATCACGGAAGGATTTTCCTATTCGCTCAGAATTGTAATTCGTTTGTAATACACATTTACTCTGTTCATGTATCCTCTGCCTTATCTCACACAAATGTTACGCACTGCAGTGATATGATGTTGTTCCGTCCCACCCCGGCAGGTTTCTGGAGGTGCAGTCGTCGGGTCGTACCGATGAGATCCGGTTTCACTACACCAGACGGCGCCAGGATCCGGACAGAGGAGGCGGTCCGCCCGACGTGCACATGGAGTCGTTCCGCTACAGACTGGCCGACGACCACTGGCACAGGTCAGTCAGACATGGGAGAGGGAACTACTGGGCCGAAATACAGCTCTGGTACAGGTCAGTCAGCATGAGGAGAGGGGAGAGACTGGGAAACACAGCTCTGGCACAAGTTAGTGGTCACGGAGCGGTAACAGCTTCGACACATGGTAGTTGAACATAAACATTAACGATACATGAACTGGTCAGGTCAGAGCTGACCGTTTTAACGCATTTTTAATATTAATTCATTAATACTACGGTTGCATTGGCTGCTCTACACATGCTAGCTCATTTCCCCTTTCTTCCCAATTCTCTCCCACCTTTCTGAGCCTCCACGCCAGATATAATGCCGCAGGTCTTCCGTCTTTCCGCCTTTTATTCTGCCGAGGCTCACACACTGACAAATGAGAACGAATCAAGCGGCTCCTCTGTCAGTCAAGTTGTCAGATGGACGAAAATGTTAACGAGTAGCTCTACTGGCGATGATGGCTTTCTGAGTTTGTGAAAAGCGCTTTATGATGGACGTTATGTAAGACGTTATAACGCCTAATTGCAACACCCAGCTCGGCAGTGAAACCGTGCCTATTTTGAATGAGTCTTTTATTTTCACTACTTACTTTCAAGTCATTCTGAATATACCATTGGTCTGAGAATGGTACTCGATTTGCTACCCGACCTGACGCCTCGAGCTGCGACTGTGGGTTGTTGCATGTTTGTTCCAGAAACGGGCCCCGAGTCCTCATTTAATGAAATTGAATCAACACGCCGTTTTAATCGTCATCAAAGTCGGGCAAATAAATGTCATCAGATACGGTTATGCGCTGACGAAATTGAACCCTTTCATGCTCAAATTAAAGCTTCTGAAAACACGGTGCACCGGAAACCGTCTGCCTGGAGCATTTGCCTTTGGGCACGGCTTTTCCAGGCTTAGTATGCACCTGGATGAGATGAATTACAGTAATTATTTGTTTATGAGATGTAAAGTTGCTATATCATTTCTAAAGAGAAAAGTCTGTTGTTGACTATTTTCGTTTTTCCAATCAGCAGCGTCTTTTTCTCAGTAGCCTCGCCAGGCCATCCTTTCCGGTCCGTCTGCTGTTCGACAACTGACAGACTGTGTCGTCTGTTCTGCGACTGTTCCGTCAGCCGGCTGCTGGTGCGTGTCCGCCAATCCGATCCTCAGTGTTTGCGCTTTGTGGAGCTCAGCGGTCGATGGTCGACAGGCACTGTCCCCAGCGCTATTGCGGTAACCAAGCCACGCTAACGGAGCCGCCAACACACACGGCTATCGCGAAAGCCGCCACCGCTGCACTGGGCCGGCTGATTTCGGCGATTTGAAGGCGAATTGCAAACATCAAACCACTGCTATGCTCTATGACAGGCGCTGTTGGTGTTTTGGGCGATGATAAGACACAAGTGCTCGTTTTGATCTATACTGACTGCGCATTTTGAGGCTTATCTTATCGTATTTCGAGTTGTGGATTCAAAACATAAAACACGGCACGCTCAAGACACCATTAACCATAATTCAAAGAGTAAGGTGTACCTACATTTAGCGCCTCGTGGCGCTTTGTCCAAAACAGGAGCTTGTTTCTTTTCACTATTTTTCATGTAGAACACGAAAGCATCAACTGCTTCACGCAATCAGGACATATAGGAACCTAAAGCTGGAGCAGCCTCTACAGTCAAGATCACATAAAACAACCCGTCCTTTCCTGTGAAACACTTTGTTATGAGTGCAAAGAAAGCACGTGCAATCAACGTGTGCCCACATGACGGGAATCCCACAATTCGAAGTGACATGTCATTGCAATTCACCACGACATCAATGCCTGTTGGCTGCCTGTCATGGAAAGGCCGGTTTCGTTTGATGGTAGTTACGTATGTTCCTATGGCGTCACTTGCACAAGCATATCACATACCACCTGCGACGGTTCAATGGTAGTTCAAAGTCACGCAATGTTTGCTCTGAAGTCTGAAATCCTGAGATGTCACAGACACTGTCATCCTTACGGTGCGGTACAACGGTAGACTTTAGGTACTGTGACAATAATGTGACAATAATGATGTGTAGTGCTGTTACAACAGAAGTACAAATACATGCATATCAACAGCTTAGCAACAGCCACCAGCTGCCGCCGGTTGGCAGCTGTTGGCGGCAGCTCAGCTGGCGGTGGCAGCTGTCCAGATCGAGGTGATCGTGCGTGACAAACGCGACCGGAACGCTGACAGTCACGTGACCATACCAGCCTAATTGGCCGTGTTACGGTCGCCGCAGGGACCTCAACAGCGGCAACATATCAGCAATAACGTGCGCTCCCCAGTGTCCTGTGTCCGCCGCCACTTGGTGACGTGACCTTGTCCGTGTCCGCGTGTCCGACCACGCGCCGGACACGTGGCGGGACTGTCCGCGAGTGTCTGACGCGTCCTGTGTCCGCAGGCTGGCAGTGTCCGTATCCGGACACCAGCTGGACCTGTACGTGGACTGCCACCACGTGCACTCTCGCGTCATCCACACCCCGGAGAGGAATGCTACCGCTCTGGAGATGCCGCTGCAACTGTGGCTCGGCCAGAGGAACGAGCGACACTTTCGGTTCCAGGTGAGTTCGTCTCCGGCGCTCGGCGCTCGGACGGTGGTCAACATAACCATCCGGTGAAATGGAAAGCAATCAAGTCGCCACGGTCATTGCCATTGGTCTTTTAACCGCGCACATTTCACTATAGCCGCAGTGAAGTCCGTCTGCAACATTTTCCCATACAGCACAGCTGTCACTGAGTGTCACCGCTGTCACTTCTGACTTCTCACCGTCACAAACGTTCGTGACAGACCGTGATCGTCGTCCTTCGTGCGCTAACGATTCGTGACACCCATCGACACCGTCCCGCCTCCCGTGTCGCCGGGAATAAGGGCTGCATGATGGAGGACCCGTGAGGCCCGTGGGCGTCCGGACCTCGTGTGTCATGCCACTGTCTGTCTCGGTGTCGCTCCATCCTCAGAACTGGCGTACGGAACACATTACAAAAATACACATCTGTCCGTGCTGATCTTAGACTAGAGCCGTCATTATGCGAGATAAGACGATGCAGATCCGTTTATGCATGACACTAGGGCCTGAAATATGTTTCAGACGTTTGGGATTGGCAGTGGGAAATTTGAAGCGTCTTTTGAAGTCTGGATTTAAAATCATGCGACTTCTTCTGTAAAAAAAAGAAGAGTCAAAATTTCCACGGTTAATTTATCTCACTTTCACGACTTATGGTTGATTGAACTACCGCTAGCCTTACGCTAGTAATCATTGCTGTTCCAATATCGATGATGTGCCAACCACTTAAACACTAGGCTTTCATTGGATATTTTCTTGCAATCATTGCTGCTACAACCCATCAACGTGCATGCTACATGCAACGCAAATAGCGAGACCATGACCTTTCCAGTTCATCCATCACACCACCTGCATGGCATTTCCAATATATATGCCAGCCACGCCTCTCCTCTCCTTCTACTCTCTCCACCCATCATCTCTCTCATCTCCGTCTTCCTCCTGCATCCTGGAGGCATGTAAGTCAGGGCGGCGGGTCTCATTTCGGGCTGCAGTCGGTAGTTATGAACGGAACGGCGTTATGAGCCGGCGGCAGCGGCAGCGGCGGCGGCAGCCCGGACTCGGCCATCGATCTCCCGGTCTGGCCTCAGACGGTCGATGGGGACGTCCCGAGTCGGAGTCCCGGGTTTGAGTCGGGCTCAGGGTGGAGTCACGAGTCGGAGTTTTGCTTGGGATTGACTCAGAGTCAAAGTCCAGCTCGCGGTAACGACTCTTGAGACGGAGTCCCGCTCGGGACTGT
Source organism: Amphibalanus amphitrite (assembly GCF_019059575.1). NCBI lineage: Eukaryota > Metazoa > Arthropoda > Thecostraca > Balanomorpha > Balanidae > Amphibalanus > Amphibalanus amphitrite. The sequence continues at coordinate 64,794 of NW_024882786.1, read as the reverse complement.
ACGGTTTGGAGTTCAGCACAATGCTGCCATAAATTCGAAATCGTATTTATATGTAGGTGCGAGGCAGGGCTGACAGCAGGCTTGAAAAAGAGGGAAGGGTCACAATAAGATTTTAAGGAGGATTAAAAAGGATGAATTAGATAAACGATGAGAATTCACAATTTACTACAAACTAGCTAAAGAGCCGAAAAACGATCAAAATCTCCTTTGCGGTTTTACAATCTTCAAAGCATTTGATGCACCAATGCATTTAAGCCGTAGGTATATGGCGGTTCTCAGCTCTCGAGTTCCATTTATCGCAGCTCCGGCCCGTCTGTTGGCCTATTTTTCTCGACCGACTACCGTAGATCCCCATCGGACCACGGACGTCCGGTACCGGCCCCGTACGGTCTCCGGTCCGACTCCAGACCGTTCCGGTCCTGTCCGGCTCCTCCACCCCTCTCTCTGCACCTCTCCACCCCTCTACCCCTCCCAGCAGAGATCCTGGTGATAGCACGTATGGTCCAACGGAGGGTGGAAGGGGGCAGCGGGCTCAGCTAATTATCTGTCGATACTGCAGACAAAACAGATCATTAGCGCAGCTTCGCGCTGCGTCACTTTCGGCGGCGGTGCGCCAAGCTCCCCGCGCCGTCTCCTCGAGCAATTACACCTCGTTAGGTGTGCGTCGGAGACGTCAGTTTGACGGATGGTGTGTGTTGACGGTCTGTCACATTTAATGGCGGAGGGATTTGGACTGCCGATAGGGATACGAGGAATGGCAAATTGGTTTCGGTTGAAAGGGTAAGTTGAACGTCGATTTCGAATTTGTTGTCAGATTTCGAAGCAACAGCGGACGCCGGAATTATATTGACAGTTTAAATGCACCAGCCCAAGTTTGGAGTATTTTTCATAAAGCTATCTCAGCTTCTGCGATGAGGCGCGACTATTGGGGATTCAGTTTTGGACAGATGCGATCCATCTTCGCCGGCTATTTCGGGAGCCTGAGACGGCTGCGAGCCCAGACGAGATCGGACCGCCGCGACCGCCGCCGAGGGGCAGACGGGCCTGGCGGGGGCCCAGCACTGGACTGCGGACCCGATCAACTCGGACCACGATGTCACTTCAGCTCGTTCGGCGCTCCAGCTTACCTATCGTTACTTCTCACCAGGCCCAGTAAAACGTTGGGTTTGCTCTTCCAGCTCTCTTTACACAGCCATTTCAACCTAACGAGCCCCATCATTTTCACTCTCATTTTGTCGGCCCTTCTAATACAATTTATCTACCATTGCTGTTCAGAACATTAATCCGTTGTAATTTGAAATTCAAGTAATTTTAATTCGGAACTCGCTACGCTGCTTTCAACGCTACCAGCAACCGATAGCGGCAATTCATTACCATAACTTGGCAGAACTATTGGGGTATAAGTGATAATTACCGGTTCATTGGAGTTCGTAGTTATTAGATAAAATCACAAGATCAGACCCCAATTTTCTGTGCCTGGAGACCTATCTATCTTATACGTGTCCCGTACAATACGGAATTGGAGTTATGTGTTATGCGTTCTCTCGCGCTTCCGCCCCCGCACATATGTGATAGGTGCTTATCAAAGACGGAGGGGAGTGGCGCGGAGACGCATTTCTCCATTATGGATGTCGTTAGAAACAATTTGCGGAATTCCGGAATCAGTGGTCCATGCGACCCCCACCAAACACGATTTGGCAGCACTGTAAGGACGCCTGCTGGGCGTGAAGTTTTCCCTTCACCATAGGGTTTACACACAAACTGGTCAAAGTTTGAGCCAGGATATACTAGTCTAAAAATGCAAAAAACGAACAAATTTTGGCATCAATAGATTCAGCATTTCATCGTGTGCCTCAAACCGTCCATCATTTGGCCTCAAAGGAGGTAAAAATTGTTCAAAATCGAAGTTGAAAAGATGCTTTCTGAGCACATAATCTGGTAGCAATCACGTGACCTGCTATAAGCAGCTTATCGATAATTTACAAACATAATTATTAATATGCTGCTTTAAACAACATTAATCATACATTTTGAGCTTTTAGTACTTTAAATAAGGTCAAAACATCGCAAAACACAAAAGTTAATACAATAGTCACGTGGGTGTCAGGAAATGTCACAGGTGCGTCAAATTTGTGACTGGGGCTTTACTTTCAAACATCGGATCTACCTGTTTCTTATAGGTATCTTGGGTCCATGCGTATGAAATGATGCTACTGTGGTGTGATATGTGTGTCTTGTTTATTCGTCTCAAATTGAGTCATGTTCATGGCATACTGTTGTCTTGTATTATTCGACTGATTTCTGGTATATTTTAGACATAGTGCCCACCAAAAAGATAAGACAGGGGTCCGTGGCTCGATCCAAACTAACTAAGTTATCCGGTGAGGCACATTTCACTAAGAAATAAACGCTGTGATAGCAAGGTCTCAGTGCAATAGGCCTTTGTTGAAAAATGCGTGCATCTTCCGACTTCCGTGTACCTTTAAAATAACAGGGCAATAGTAACTCACCCCGAGTAAATATTTATTAGCATCTCCTCCCGTTCCAATCAGAATGCGCGCTGGTGACCACAGTAATACAGCCGGCATACTCCAGTGACATATCACGTAGCGCAAATGCACTTGCAGCTGTCTTTTTTACCGCCGTCAGTAAGTGCCGGCCATGAGTGCCTGGCCACCGGATCTGTCTATCATTTGATGGGTGACGGCAGTCGCGGCCCCACCCGAGCTGACCGGCTGTCTGTCTCTCTGCCCCGGCCCCCCTAGCCGGAGATTGTTGTGACCAAAACTGTATGGGGAGGGAAAATGTGTCCGGAGGGAAACAGGCGAGTATCAACTGTATTGAAGCAATATATTTGCTTAGGTGACAATGGCAGGTGAGATTGATGACTTGACAGTTTTTCTTTATAGTGTCAGCAAACAAATATGTCAAAAACAGGTAAAAACTCAATTGTTCGGACATCTATTTTCATCTATTGCTATCATTACACATTCATTAGACAGCATATACGAGTGCCAGAAACGCTAACCATAATTCACCTTACCAGTAGCGTTACCATCCCAATTTCCTCCCATCAGCGTGTCTGCAAAACGATCAACACAGCACCGTTTTTCCGTCGCTTTTTCGCTGGTCGAATTGATTACTCGGCTCTGGGATGACACGATGAGGGCTTTTCTCGCTGATCTCACCGGCAAAAACCATGCTACATATGGCCGTGCGAGGCACGCGTCTGCCTCGCCAAGGACGGAAAAACAGTGCACCGCTCTTATTTTCCAGCGGTACGGAAAGTGATGGCGATGACGATAGCAATGACGATAGCAATGGATCATGGCAAATAGCCTCCGATAGACCTCCTGTTGCCGCTGGATGTTTGATATTCGGAAAGGAGGTCGCTCCGTGATCTGAGTTCGGCGAAGAGCTCTGAGACATCGCTCCAGTTCGCCGAACTAAATGTCATAGTGTCATGTAGAGCCAATGGAGCGAGATGAGTGGCGAGAGAAGCACCCATCGGCTGTCAGAAGATTAGTTTAGGCTGGGGCTTTTGGGAGGGAGATCCCCCAAAGCCGCCATAAGCAGTCGCGCCATCGACACCAGAGCCTAGCATTAGCGTGATGACCCTGAGCGCGATCCCTTCATGGCGATAGAATTCCGACGGAAATTCGAGATTATATGGGGCCAGAAAAAAATGTAACAAAATTTGACTAGAAAACAGCATGAATGACGAAAACTTTGGCTCGGCATCAGGAGTGCAAAATGTACAAAGCTACATAAAGAGAGCTGGCATACTTATATGTTGCACAAATAACGACCTGTTCTAGTGCCCGTCTCCGTCTCCGTCTCTGTCCCCCTCTCCGTCTCCGTCTCCGTCTCCGTCTCCGTCTCCGTCTCTGTCTCCGTCCGTTTCCGTCTGCCGATTACGAGCCACCTATAAACCGCCCGCGGTCCAGCTCGGGTCGGGTATTTCGGCCAACCTCCGACGTCTGAGTGGCCCTAACTCCCCAGCAGTCGGCGGCAGACGGCCTCAGAGCCGATTTCAGACGTTACCACAGCACCGAGGTAGTCCCCGCTGCGCCGCGGGCGCCTCCAGCGCGCCATGACCGTCCCTGCTGCGCCAACATGGCTGCCGAGACGACGGTGCCAGGCGGACATCCATCAGAAACGTCTGGGGCATTCCACGTCAAATCAAACACCGAAATCCGTCATCCCCTTCGATTTTTCTGAAAATTTGTAGGCAGACTGGGCATGGTTCAAAACTGAGTTACGTATAATATTTTCGAAATTTGATAACGTATCGCTGAGATATAGGTCATCGAATATAGCGAAAAATGCCACACATTAATTTTTTAAATGGCTATAACTCTGGTTCCTTTTCTGGTATCAAAATGATATTAACAGGGTCTTATAGGCAATTGATAAGGCTTTGATTTTTAATTATAAAATTAAATTGAAGTGACCTTGAAATGCATTCGACCTTGAATTAAAACAGAAAAATTTAAATAGCAAAAAACACGTCACCTTCGATTTGGGTAATTTTTACATATTATGTCCGTCACAATGTTCCTAACCATCTGTGAAAAAATTGGAGTGGGCCATTCATAGCTTTCGCGGCAAACGCCGTTTTCATGCATCAACATCGCGCAACCGCGCGTGACCTTGAAAGACAGAGTCAAGACATGCTTGCTTGTGTACACTTTCTGAAATGAATGATTGCTGATTAGTGATATCCCAAACTCTGCGAGAATGGAAATGCATAGTCATCGTAGTCAAGCATTCACGTTCCATAGTAAAAGTGTCTCAGGCAAACGGTATTTTGCGGTGAATTTTGAGCCATGTGGAAATATCATGAAGTAAATTCAACGAAAACATTATCACGCAACGATATCTTCACGTCTTTTGATCTTCACTATACGAAAGAACATACATTTTTTAGTATGTATGGGGAATTTCTAGTAAATCCAATAATAAATATGGCAGTTAGAGGCCTGCTAAGAGTAACATGTCGCCGGCTGAGGCGGGCTCGGCAGATGCGGGAAACGCAGCAATCACAATTTTGTGTTTACACGTTCATATTTCAATTGTTTACCAACTGATTTTCAAAATTCTTTCACCATAAGATTGCCTGTACATTTTTTAGTCTTCTCACAAAATTTAACGCGAATCGAACGTAATCAGCGGTAGAGAGCGCGATGTAAAGACGGAACAGTTCCGTTCCGTCCCGGCACAGTCTACAATTCAGGCGGCGCGTAGCGGTCGGCGCCGGCTGCCGAGTCGCCGCGTTGCTGCGGCGACAGGATGTTCACTTAACACCGCTATTACTAGAACAGTTGTGAACCGATTTTCTTATTGCTTGCACGATGAGATGTCCAATTCAATTCTTGACAGGTAGCCATAATTAATTTCGCATTAGTCTTATGAGATATTGGCGAAAAACAGGAGGGGTGGGCGAAATTCGTTCTTCCCCCTCCACTGCGCGTGCTAACATACGTTTGCATATGTGCAATTTTCTTCAAAACTTATGAATGGCCCACTCTAATTTTTTCACAGGTTGTTAAGAATATGGTAGGCAATAAAATATATGAAAATGAGCCAAATCGAAGGTGACGTGTTTTTTGCTATTTCAATATTTGTGCTTAAGAACAGAGTTAAGCAAATTTCAAGGTCATATATTTAAGTAGGTGCAATTCTAAACAAATGCTTAAGATATTACCTAAACAGTAAGGTTTATTTCATTCAAATCAAACAAGTACAACCAAAGTTATGGTCGTTCAAAAATATAGAGATGCAACATTTTGTAAAAATTTGATGCCCTATATTTAGAAGACCTGTGGTCAGAATGTGCAAAAAACATCAATGTAATGTCCGGGGCCACACAGGAACTCGCTCACAAATTTATAATGAAATCGCTGATGGTAAGGTGCAAAACAGCCGATTTTTGTTCGATTTGACGTGGAATGCCCCGTCTGGTACAGGAGCGGTCAAAATTGGCTGGAACTGGGGATTTCTTTAACGGCCGTTTTGCAGAGCGGCTGCTATACAGACGGAAGCCCAGATAAATTGACAGCCAGTGGCTGGTCATGACTGCCAGGCCAGACCAATTATGGTCTCTTCTTGTGGACCTGGCCTGACTTCATTTCCTTTTTTCAGTTCCTTTTTTCCTCCGCCTCGCAGTGTTTACCTACTGTTTAGTCATTCATAATGCAGTAATTCGTAACCAGTTCATCTCTTCAGTAACACGCCAAAGCCAGACTTTAAAAAGCCAACACTCTATCAATCAGTGGCGGTGGTTGTTTCGCCACCGTCTGGGCAGGCGGTCCGTTCCCTCTCCTCCGTCCCTATTTCGGGCGCCACTGGCGCCGTTATCTCTCACGGAGCCATTAAGTCATGTGGTTTTGGCACATGCTACAGACACCGTAAAAACACGCCACTCCAACTGTCGGACACGGCTCCACCGAGGCGAGAAGACAGATGGACCGAGGAGGGGAAGGGAGGCGCCGTGGGAGGTCCTGTCGACCATGGAGAGCTGTCAACGCCGCTGTCGCCGCCGTCGCCGCCACCGACACCGCTCCTGTCGCTACTGTCGTCTTCGAGACCGGTCAGCGAGGGCCTAACAGCGCGGGGCCGCCATAGCGGCGACGGCGGCGAAGAAGAACATCGACGACGCGGCGCGGCAAATGTAGCGCGGCGAGGCGAGTGTGGCGCGGCGTCGGCCAGTTGGCAGCAGCCCCGGCGTCGGCGGTGGTCCCGTCGGTACCGACAGACCGCCGGCGGCGCTCGAACTGTTACCAGGCCGGTGTCGGCCCCGGCGCTGCTCGGCCGGGCTCGTCAGGGTCATGGGAAATTTCCGGGACCGGGCCCGGCCAGAGGTGACCCGGCTGATGAGGCTGCCGGGCAGATCGTCTGGAACGACTGCCAGATACGACGCCAATGGCGAGAGACGGCTTAAATGGAGAGCGCTGCTTCCGCGTCAGCAGGGCGGCGGGATTTCAGGAGATTACATGCTTCCACCGTGATAGCACGATTAATTGCCGCGAATGAGATACGGTTTCGCAAATTCATCAACAAAATAGCTACCATTATCATTCCCCAGATTCCGCAAAGGTCAGCATCGATTTCAACATGCGTGGATATTATATAAAAAGAGAGATGTGTTGCGCATGAATTCTTCCAGCCTAATATAATTCTTCCAAACCGCGTTGCAAGAATTTGGCTGGAGCCCTGAGGCACGTGCGTGGCGGATTTCGTCAGCACTGTTTCGGCGGAGGAGAATCAATACGTGCCGCCGGCGTGGCTGGCCGGACCCAGACGTCCCATTGGCCGCCGCTCTGTCCGTGAACACTGGCCACGAACAGACACGGCTTCTGCGAACACTGTCCGCGCGTCAGGCACGGAGAAGGCAGTCTGGTTGGGTTCTGGTCTGACTGGGCTTCCTGGATAAGGTGACAACGTGGGCCTGGATAATGAAAGGGTAGTTGCAGGAATTATTTTTATCATGGATGATGGAACTAAAAAGTTGAGGCTTAAGCTAACAAGGCACAACAACCCTCACCTCAAATGTAAGGCTTCATTAAACTAGGAACTGAAGGATGAGCAGACCCGTTCGTGTAAAAAAGACCGCCAAAATAAAGTCATCAGCCTCAAATTTCCAGCGTTGACCGCATCTGCTGCTTCATTTTGCCGCACTCGTGGCGGAACTCGGGCAGCCAGAATCCAAATTGATCGGGCGAGCTTGTCCCAAGTGAGTCAGTTTGGATTAAACGACGTAATCCGATATCGGAACGACGTTATTACGATAGCTTCCTGGACGAAAATTGACCCACTTACCCAACGTGAGCGCTGCAGTTTTTACAGTATAAAGTCGACCCTGAGATGCGATATTATTAGTAGATCTGCGAGAGTCTGAGACCGGTGGCAGGCCGGAAAGTTGCTGAAGTAAAGATCAGCTGAAGTATCCTGGATTCCGGTATTCTGTTTCGCTAATTTCATCTCATTTGTAGAACCAAATAAACAATTGCTACTATTTTAAGCTATCTCACCTCTCCTGGGTCACACCTAAAGCCAGAGACAGCTCAGGACTGTTCCGCAGAGTGTCGAGCCCGGGTCGCGGCCGAGCTGTTGCCGTCCCATTATCGACCTGCAGAGTGCGACTGGGCTCCGGTGTCGGCCGACCGGTGGCGGCTTTTATCGCCCCAGTCGCCGCATCCAGGCCCCAAAACGACCCGGAGCCCGTCGTCGCCAACTCTGGGCCAATGTAATTACGGAAGAGAGTGGCGCCTGCCGGTCGCCGGCTGATGGGTCGCCCCGATCTCCGTCCGGGGGTGGTGCTAACTCGTCCGCGTTGCCCTGGAGAGGGTTCGGCTGGGCTGTTAAGGGCTCGGCCGGGCCGCTGAGCCGCTGCACTGCGACAGTGCCAGACAATGCGACAGTGGACTGTTTGTGGTCCGGCCGCGGGCTTGTAATGCCGCGGAAGTGCGCCGTCGCTGGCCAGTGGCCACTGCCGCCCGAGCCGCCACAATCCCGTCATTCAGCGTCCGCTTCATCAATAATATCTATTTTCGTTTTCCCATTGTGTGGGGCCTCACTCCCTCAAAGCAATTAACGCTGCGCTTCCGATGGCGGCACAACTGGGCGAGCGCCGGCTTTGGGAACGCGCCCAGCCGTGTTCAAAGCCGAAGCCGGACAGGTGAGAGTGCACCCACCTGACGTCACGCTCAGGGGCGCAGAAGGGGTCCGGCGGCGGCGGCGGCGAGGGTCAGTCGAGGGGTAAACAAGGGTGGTAATGAGCCCTCCAGGTGGGCGGCTCGACGGGCCGGTCAAGTGGAACTGCTCCGGACTGTCGTCACCGACGGGGGTCTGCCGGAATGACGGACGGCCGTCGGCACGGCACGCGCCGGCCGTGAAAGGAAGTAATCGAGCGACCGGCCGGCCGGGCCGCCGCCCTGCATTCTGCAATGGCCCGGCCCAGTTGCATGGGCAGGCACCGTTTGTTGCCAAATCGGCCGTGTATCGGGCAGTGTTTACAGAAATCGCGACGCCGTTACCGGGCGGCTTTTCGTGGAAGAATAAATGCGATGATAGGGGCAATGCAGGGTAATGTCAAGTCACTAGTTATGGGTGCTGTCTGGGTGTCGGTCTCTACATTTTATGCAATTTCGAACTGCAACCTTCAGCGTGGAACGTAAAATGATGCTGCAGTCTTATATCACGCGGACATCAGCATGCACTAAATTTGCTAGTTAATAGCCATAATCACAACCGCTAACGATGGGGCAGCTGGGACCGTTTTAGGTGGTAAATCGCGCGTGTATCCCACTTTACCAACCACACGAGTTTTGAGTTTTAATCGATCTAGGGGTCTATACTTTGACTCGAACTCCATAAAACCAACTGGAATATGACACTGTCGTGGGGTGACGACGCACCATTACACCTTTCCGTTACAGCGGCGCGGTATGCGCAAAGCTCCAACAACCGTCTTACCGGGCCTTCGACAATGCCTTGGCATGCAACTATAACTCCCTGTCTGTGCTAGAATGCGGTTGATGTTGGGGCAAGGGGGACGGTGGGCGGTGGCATGTCGGGATTCTCACACGGGCCCGGGGTGAATGGCCGGCCCTCCCTGCCGCCACCACTCACCACCGTGGTACCTACCAACTCGTGGCTCACGTAGCCGCCGCGGACGACACGCCGCGGGGTGAGTCCCGGCCGAGTATCGATACATCGCCCCGGTGTCTGCCGAAGCGCCGGCGATGGGGAGCGCCGGCGATGACAGCGATATCGATGGACGCGCTGGCTGGTGTGGAGCCGAGCAGGTGTGCAGGGGCTCGCCAGCGGCCGCCGCACCGAGTGGAGGTGATCGTAGAGATGGATGGCGCACATAATAGAGGTGTCGGATGTCCGAAACCTGATTCAATTAGATAATTTATGGATTATTGATTATTAATTCCAGCCAATCTGTCACGTAACACTAACATGCAGTCATGCAGATTAGGCTATTTGTTACGTGCATGACTTATTACGCACATATTCAATTATTTGGTATATGTTTTATGGTCAGCATGAGCGAGTGCTGCAATTAACATAAGTGGAAAAATGAAGTAGTCATTGAGGTCGTGACCCAGAAGCTGAGAAGTTGACCAGAAGTCATTTGCATTTCATTTCCAAACAAGTAATTGCTCGACGGCAACTACTGAATGCGCGCAATTTTATTACAATACCAACAAAAAACGCTCATCAAATCGCCAGCCAGTCATCGACCGATTGCATCATTATAACAGCGTATCTTCTTCACTCTGATCCTTGCTTTTGCCACTTGATGCTGGGCTGTTCCTATGCATGAGCGTCATCAACAAATGTAGACTGCGCACGTCAGAGACTGGTTAGGTGTCCCAGCGGCGATTCAGAACCCCGTCACGAAGAGCGGCTGCTGATGTGACACGAGAACTGAATCCAGTGAGCTGGATGGTCCTGAGACGTGGTCGGAATTCGGGCAGTCGCGGACTACCCAGTACCCACTTCGTGCGGTCACTCGCAATTCCAGTGACGACTCGAGGTTATGCCGTCTTTTCGAGAAGACCTGTCCATCAAGCTGTTATACATAGATTACGTAGCTCTGCATCCAATTTTCTCGTATGTTATAGGCCGAACTAAAACATGAAATGGTTGTTTACTATTTTGTTCTATTCACTTGTTTTTATTTTTGTTATTTTTATGAGCATTTGAATCAGAGCATGTCTGACATTCATGACATTATCTCTTCCATAAGTCTTGAATCCTTATTTCCTATGCATTTGCTTATTTCTCCGCCATCGTTCCGTCCATATTCTATGAGATACGGCGCGACCAAGTTTCTCGAAGGTCAGCTCTGATGAAATTCTCCCTTCAGACAGATATTGGTAAGTCATAACCAATAACTTCTCTGCAGTCGAAGGTCAGGCCAAGGGCCGTCAGACCACGCCTTTTCTCGACGATTTCTGGGTCCAGACGTGTCTGAGGGCATTGGGGAGAACGGGGATGGGTGCGAAGGGTGGATAAGAACTAGGCTACTAGAACGACGTTTGGCTTCCTCGGCCGAAACGGCGCAGCATGGAACGTTCCGCATTTATTGTGTGAAAAGGAGAGGCTTATGTTTTTACACCAAACAAAAAGTATCTCACTGATTGCACTAAATTATAAAACAGCCAAAAGTAAGTGTTAATATTACTCCGCTCATGATATTGCTCTATTTAATGAACTGAGCGATTAATTACGTTGCAGGCATCAATGCTGGTAAAGGTGCATGCGTGTGCCAAATCACCGAAACTACACAAAAGCCAGTAACTGTACTGGCGAACTTGGTAACTCAGCGAACTACTCAATGACAATATGCAAACGCCGGGTGACCCGCCGCATACAGCAAAGTCCACGCCCACGGCCGCCGCCCTGTTTGCCTGGCCAAAAACCAGCACCATAGCTTCGAGTTGGCCAGGCAGCTAGATTTATGGTCATCGCTCGGTGAAATGTGGCCATTTCAGGCGTGCTGAGCCAGGGTGACATTTTCCAGCCCGTCTGTATGTCTGTCTGCCTGTCGTTATCGTATCGCAGGCCAGTCGCTCCACCATCACCTAATCACACCATTATGAAATTAAAACCTGTCTTTAGCCTAACTTGACACAACCATAACGGTGCATTAAAATCGCGCCATGGGCGGGCGACGAGCAGTGTGTTATCGGTCGGACAATTCACCGGCGTTGGCCCGGGTCGGGTCGGCTCGAAGCACCATCCGCTCCGGACCGATTCAGACGATCAATGAATCGATGACCGGCCTATTGGAGGCCGACGGGCCGACCGGCCAGCCGTCGACTGTGACTCATCTCGCAGAAAACGACGCCTTCTCGGAAACTGCTGTCCAGACAGGAGGTCTGGGTGCCTGTGTGTCATGGCGCACCGAGCCGGACCCAGACAAAGTGTCTGGGATAGTTCCGTTCAGACAGCGCTCTGAAGGGGCTCCATGTGGGTCCAGTAACTGTGCTGTGGCTATAACTGCACTGGGAATGAATTAATACAGTTAGTCTCAACGTATCTTCAAAGACCCTGATTGCGATGGTTAGATAAGATGCTAGCTGTTTGCTGTTTGAAAAGTTGATTTGAAATGTAATTGACACCACTGTGAAATTACGTAAGCGGCGCTTTTATGCCCTTATCGAAAGCATTAAATTTAATTTGAAGCAAAAATGCATCCCAGTCCTTTCCGACTACGAAAGTGAATGGATGCGAATGTCACTGTGAAGTTTTCCAGCATTCTTCTAACTGCAGCGTCTCCCATGAACCTCAGTTAAATTCTTAATTCGTACTTCGTAGTGGAAAGGTCAGCTGCTTCTTTGGCTACCGGGTTATTCATGCTATCGCTGCTACCGAAGGAAATATTGCGTCATAGTGACATTCCTTCTTTTGCCATAGATCGTTTCATTAACATCGACAGTCGACACTGTAGCGCCTGCTTCATTGTGGCTTATTTGACATTTCTATGGATTGCTGATAACGATATTTTGATAAGTGAATTATTTTCACTGTGCTTGCAATAAGCGAGACACTTTGACGATTCTTTAGCATTCGACGGATGCCGTCGTAGGGTTTCAAGAACTAGGACATATTTACTGAATGATATCGCCGGGTAGCACCAATTACCAAACACCAGGCCAAACAACAACAGTTGTGGATAGAACAGCACGCCTCTGCAAAGAACCTCATCATCGATCCCCCGAACCCAATTAACGTTTCGGGGTGGTAGAAGACCATGAGGCAATGTTTATCCGCCGGGCGGTGTGAGGCGCGTGATGATGATAGTGGGGCTGAGGATAGAAAAACTGTCCAAAAAAGGCGTGACGAGGGCTCCCTCCGGGGGAGGCGTCCGTGGTCGCGCCGCGCAGTCTCGACCCACTACCGGCAGGACGGGAGTGTCTCAGATAGGCCGCCGGTAATGGAGCGTGGAGAATGGCCCCGTAATCATCTCCTCCCCTGCCAACTGCCACCGGCCCGCTCCGCTGCCACTGCCGCCTCCACCATTCACGGCTCTATCCACCACCTCATCCTCCATCTACCACCCTCTCTCCCTCCCTCCTCCCCTCTCCTCCGCCTCCTCCCCGCCTCCCCTTCCGCCGCCATCACCGCACTCAGCCGTCCGGTGCCGTGTCGCCTCTCTCTGCGTCAGACCTCATTATCCTGCTCCCCGGCGGTGGTGACGGCAGTGTCCCCAAAACCTTATCTGCCGAACCGCTGCCAACTTCCCGCCACACGAGACCCAGGAGTGACGTATTCTTGGAAACGTGAAACTGGACCGAACTTGAGCTATATCAAACTTGGGTCTCTAATGCGTGAGCAATTAACAACTCGTTATTTTTGTGATCTATGTTGAAGCTCTGAAAGCCATCGATGAACTTGAGGGTTTCTTTAAAACACCAAAGTTTATTGTCCAAGCCCCCATGTCGTTATGATTTAAAAGACACGAACATGCCCACTGAACGAAGTTAGATCTGACTGTTATGTCATCCATGATTTGATTTAAGATAAAGCTGTATCCAATTCACCCCGTAATTGTACTTACAGCTGTTTTATTCTCAGCATCCAACAAACTATCAAACAAGCTATGTAAGTATTAACACCTCCCACCCAACGTCCCCCATTAACCCTGCGTATGCCTTCCGCCCCCAGGGAGCGGTACAGGACGTGAAGTTGGTGTTTGGACCTCACGGCTACCTGGCGCAGTGTCCCGACCTGGACGCCACGTGTCCGTCCTGTGGCCAGTTTCGCAGCCTTCAGGCGGCCGTGGTGCACCTGGAGAAAACTGTGGAAGAGCTGACGCAAAGGGTGAGTTGTGGCCGCTCTTGAGTGGCGGTTTTCCTTGTGATGGACGCAGGGGAAGTTTAGAGCGACCCAGAGTTGAGACATGAGGAAAACTTTGTACGAGTGCTATGACCGAGAGAGAAGAGTTATGGTTTATGGCTTGTGATTAAATGCATCTCAAGAGGTAATCTCAATGGTAATGGTTGTGATATTTACTGCCACATTTAAATTCAAATAGCGCGAACTTTTCACATGTCGCAAGACAATAACTTTCTGGGTCTTCGAAATGAGACAGTAAGTGGGATAGCTCTGCAATAAACGGAACACATTAACTTCAGTTTTGCCCTTTGAATTCCGACACGGTTTCTCATAAAGATCGTCTTTTCCTTCGCGACACATTGTTTCAACAATATTTGTTATAAAACGCTTAAACAAATGTATTTTATAAAATATGTGTTGAAAGTAGGTCGAAAATATGACAGCGTTTCATATTTTTTTACGCAATGGCACGCAATGTAAAGCGTTTTGTTATCTGCAATTAAATGCCGATGCTAGGAGCGGCGTTCTTTATATGTCCCATTTTGCATAATTGCAGGTGTGAGTGAGCCTGTCTGTTCAGTGTTCATTGTCGGCAGTTGACCCATTTGGCTGCACCAGTGATAGCTGCCATTGCGAGTCATTGCTGCAGGTTTTCCTAACGCTGATGGGCCGCATAGACGACTGCAATTTGTACGTGAATGTGGTGCGACGTGAACAAATGTAATGCAATAGCGGACGCCCAGTGCCGCAATTGTGGCGTGCATTTGGCGGGGTCGCGGCGATTGTGGCACGCTTTTGGTCAGAAACAGCGTGTAGTTGTTGCAGAATGTTTGCCTCGGTGCACTTTCACTCGTGGGACTGTTGATCGAACAAAATCGGGACTGCACCTGGTGGGACTGGAGTGTCGAGTAATCGTAGCCATGTGTCGATTCATTGGTAGTGGTACAACCTTTATCATGTATCGGAATAATTAGCGGCTGGTGCTTATCAAGCAAATTTCCATGGCGTGGTGGTTGAATTCATTCTACTACTCACTCGATGCTAGATTTTATTTCGCCATGAGTTTGCTTATCTTACATCACGTTACGAGCACAATACTTTCATTACCAGCTCCGTGAAGATATATGCACAGCATAACCAGCCGTTTCCAAGACCAAGCTTGAGATTCATTCAGTTCCGTCAGCCACGTAGGCCGGTCTCCGCCGCCGAGTCGCTGGCGCCTGGAGACGTAGGCTGTACCGCCGAACCCGGTGTGTTGCGGCACAGCCTACCCGGAGCGGCGGCGGCTGGCCGCCAGGCGCCGAGCCCCACAGTTCCACGTCGCGGTGAATCGCGCTTCCGCTTGTCTGTGCTTATCACGTTCTTTCCTTTTTATGATCTTAAGGCGTGAAGGATACACTCATTTCATTTTGAAACATGACATTCTAAATGCATTTATTTTTCGTAACAAACGCTCGTGTGTAAATAAGACTATGAGCGGCTTCATCAGCCTCATATCTCCGTCATTTCAGTTCAGACGCAAATATCATTCAACCGTCCATCCAGAATCTGTTAGCCGAGTTCATTAAAGCCATTACTTTGATATAAGCGTCCGGGTAGATGCTGCTTACGGGTCATTCCCATTCAATGTCGGTCACATTTCAAAGAACAGCGCCTTCAAATGATGGCGCGAAATGGTATGCTGAATGAATAGTTCAGTCTTTGTTTTAGCCTCATCTCTTCTCCAAATGCATTTGGGTCAAATATTGAATAAAATACCCATCTCTTTCATTGAATGAAGCTTTTTTTGCTCGAACTCCTCGTCATTAGAGCCACAAATACAACATAAGTGCTCCGTCGCTACCCGCCTGCGGCAGGCTGAGACGCCGATCCGATCCCGGCGGTCGGCGTAACCTGCTCTCCGGGGTGTAATCAACGTGGCCTTATTCCTGAGTGGCGGTCGGAACGCTTATTTGCTAACCAGATGCGACCGAGCGGCCCAGAATAATGGGCTGGGAGAGACGACATTATCGGAAAAAGGAGACCGTATCCCGGAGCGCACGGGTTACATTACAGGCATGGTCGCCTTTTCCAGAAATAAATGACGACAGATTTTCATCGATTTTTAGCGCTGCGCCGGAGGAGGACATGGATCCACCGTTGCTTTTCTATCAGTTTGTGAAGATACCGATTCGGCTATTGTGATCCTTCAAATACTTAAAATGCAAATAGTATTATGCATGTAGATGGGCTGCACCTTTTCATACGTCACTACCGCTAGCTTAAATTATCGTCATCGGTTATGCAATATGCATGTTCGGTGGGTCCTCTTTTTCACAGCAGTGTCACGTCTGCATGGAACGTCGCTCTTCGGTTTTTTAATCCCACCCTTTCACCCATCGATTGAATTCGGAAACTCAGCGCACGACGCTATTCGCCGGCGTTTTGCACCCCATCCCGATGCGCGTGCCTTTCGATACCGAATTCGGCACGCGGCACCGAAATCGATCCAACTAGCACTCAGTCGTCCCGTGACGACTGCAGTGCGACACAAAGGACGCGCGTCGAAACGGACGGACGGTGGTTGAAAGGCGTGACTCTCGCGCCCCTACCACGCGCAACAAATTTAATGGTGCTCGTCGTGTGAAGAGTGGGAGAGGATGCCCGTGGACCCGTTGCGGGGTGATTAGAGAAAGGGTTGTGCCTTCGACGGCCTTTCCAGCGACGTGTTGGAAACGGGGGCCGGTATTGATGGCTGGGCTCAGGTGGAGGGTGAGCCGAAACACTGTAGCGCTGGTGACGCACTAAAAGCCTTCCGGGCATAAATTGTACCATTTACCAATAAATGTGCCCGTTAAGTGACAGGGTGGGTAATTTATGACTTCCCTGCCATATTCATAAAAGCTAAAGATTATGCCGGGGTCCAGGTGCTGCTCAAGACAAAGCTTATGCCGAGATGTTAAAGCTTGGTTGACACATAAAGGGAACATTTCATTTTAAGTGGCACTGCTTGAATATTCATACTGAATGTATGGGGGAAAATATCAAAATGGGCTAGAAAATGCGGTCGTATATGAGCCAGCGCTTTAGTTTAAGTGTCATGGGGCTGCGTAATTGCTAATCTAATATCTTCCTATCGTTTGATATAGTTGCGTTTATATAATTACGTACGAGGTGTGTATTTTCTCCCCAAGCCAGTCGCAATGCCACTACCTGTCCCACATTTGACCACTGACACTACATTGTGTGCTAAAAGTCTACGAATTGCACCGACTATGGTGGGGCTCACGACATTTGGTGATCAACGATCGCGGGTGAAGTCGGCCAGTCAGTCTTCCAGACGTGCGTGACTGGCAAACATCACCTACCAAATTTCAGGGCGAGTAGCCAGGGGCTTACGTTCAGATTCAATACAATGATCGTGATCGCAAATCACATTGACTAGTTAGGATGTAATAAAACATGCATTCAAAGGGAATAAAATGATGAATGTCGGACACATACACACTACTGAAACGGGAGATGTTAGGTAATCGTGAAACCGCGATGCGTCTTCGATGTGTGCGTCAGACAAAACAGCACACCCTATTTAGCTTGACTCAAGTTTTGCCGAGTCCCGATGCTGAAGCTGGTCTTTCCTTTCAGCTCCGTATGGCGGAGGAGTCGCTGAAGCAGCTAGAGACGTGTGAGTGCCAGCGATCGTGTCACTTCAACAACACCTTCCGAGCAGACGGCACCAGCTGGATGGACGGATGCCGCATCTGCGCCTGCATGGTAAGTCATTACAGGGGTGGAGAGAGAGACTCATGTCCGGAGGGAGGACGGGGCAGGAGGGAGGGCGGCGAACCATGCATTGAAGAGGATGAGAGCGTTGGTCGCTTGTGCTTTTTATAAACACCCGTCTATTCAAGTTATTGAATCGCTAATTTGGAACATACTCATTAATCAATACACATCTATAAGTACGTTATGCATTTGTAAACATTTTTGTCGGTAGTAAATCCAAGTCTTGTTTCGCGCTAGCTGTAGCTAGTGGCTACCATGGTCAAAAATAAATGCTAGAACCAGGTATTCGCTCGTCAACCACAAACGCCAATGCCTGCTGCGTGGCGGCGCGGCTGTTTGTTGACCGCTGTCCTTGGCACCCGACATTAGGCACACCCTGGCAGCCCGTTTCCACCCGGGCTCAAACACGGTCATTGTCTGAACAACGGCGCCGGCAGGGCAGCCCGGCTGATAGCGCGTGTTGACCCGACGGCGAAAGTGGCGCGCACCGCGCCGCCGCCGCCGCCGCCGCCGTCTGCGACCAGTTTACCGTCTGCGCCGAGTTTGTCGTCAGTCGGAACGCTTCCGGTGGTCGACAAGACTGAGCGTACAGCAGATGGGGAGGGAGGGAAGCTGACTTATAGGCAATGACAGAGACGACCGAGCCTGACCCGAGTTTTATTCACAAGCCCTCTGCTACCAAGTATCCTAAAAATGAAACTGATCGGATTGGAGTTTTAACAGAGATAAGACGTAACTCTTTTTGGAGTTTTTGCTGCTGGCGGAAACGCCCTAAAATGGAGAGCGCCTGAGCAGTTCGGGTGCTGCTCCCGACTCGGTTGATTTCCGGCCTCTGCGCGATCCAGCTTCCTGAGACCTTCGGTCGACAAAAGCCGGCTCCAGCGATGGCGAATTGGCCGGATATGTTTCTGAAGATAGTTTTCAGGCAAAACAGTCTGCCTCGACCTCCCGCTCTGCTGCTGAAGGTCAGATCTGATGGGTGTTTTATTTCGATCTAGCAGATGGTGGCTGGGCCGTTTTCGATTTGTTCGTGGAAACTGAATTGTGTGCGACGAAGTGAGAAGTTATTGGCAGCATTTCTTGCTACTTGGCTGGTCGCTGGCAATTTTAAAGTAAAATA
This sequence comes from Amphibalanus amphitrite, assembly GCF_019059575.1. Taxonomy (NCBI): domain Eukaryota; kingdom Metazoa; phylum Arthropoda; class Thecostraca; order Balanomorpha; family Balanidae; genus Amphibalanus; species Amphibalanus amphitrite. The sequence goes on along the minus strand of NW_024882786.1, from coordinate 46,052 downwards.
GACTTTCAAATTACTTAATGGTATTTCAGTTGAGACAAGTATAATAACACGGAACAAAAATGGTAGACGAACGATTGAACTGTGATATTTGCTCGATGTGTGCCTCTTGCTCTCCTTTTAGACGCTGATGACGGTGATTTAGCCGAAACGCGTTCGTCTACCATTTTTGTTCCGTGTTACTTAAAGGGAGATAATGAGCTTTCTTTTTTCTTAAATAAAAATTACTCGACATCTATACTATTTCTACTGTAGTTTCTATAAAATATGAAAATTTTCTAGCACATTTTCGTATGTGAAAAAGGTTTTTATTTTTGCAAAAAAGAAGCAGTACTTGCAGTACTTGTAACACCCACCGAAATGCGTTGTCCTTCTCTATAAAAAAGTCGCAGTATATGGCGCTTTTGTTTCAAACAGCGACGCTTGGGTTTTTGTTTATGTTATCGCCTTGTCGTTGCTTGGTTGTAAGGATTCTAATTTGAATTAGAGTTAATTCGGTTTAGAATTAATTAGATTCTAATTCGGGGGTACATAGTGCCTACTCTTCTTTGTTTCCAAGTATTATTTTGCGCCACAAATGAATGGCATGCGCCAGAAACGCAGCCAAATCTTGCGATTGCGACTACGGAATTCATTATTTTGGCCTCAGAGCCTGAAGCGAAAAATACAAGCATATTTATTTCAAAAAGACCAGGTTTGTCGAACGGTGTTATGAGAATTTTGATAACAGTACTGCATAAGTTTTTCAGTGATGCCGCAAAAGTGTTGTATCTATCTTCTTTTATTGTGCAGTCGGCGGGACCGATTCAAAATTGAGTCGTTGCTACTAAAATAGCAGCATATGGCGACAGATGATGAACAGGAAAAATAGTTGCGTAAATTTAGACATAAACCACCCCCCAACCATGAATATCTTTTGAAGGCACTATAGACGACCATTAACTAACTAGATGTGATGAAGATCAAATGTAATGAATACGCTCATTTTACAAAATTACATGCAAGTACCAAAAAGTGATGTAAGTACTTATTCAACGGTCATTTTCAGCGCTCCCCGCTAACGTGACTTCAAGTTGAGATATTTGCGGCAAGGTACCGAATTGAGCAAAATGGTTTTAATTTACATTATAACTTGTTGTGTTTTGTCAGAGAATGGTCATAACTCAGATTTTGTGGAAAAAGGTCATAATCTCCCTTTAATGGTGTCGCTTCTTTCCGTAGCTGGGCGCTATTTATTGCTCTGGTGTTCTGGGGGTCAAAATGGCTATCACCCTAAATCTATGATAAAATTAGTCGAAAGTTAGTAGGCTGGACCATCGCAACACATTGTAACTAGTTCCACGTATAGCAGCAGAGCTCGTTTTGGAGACTGTGTCTCACAGAGCGGATTAACGCGCATATGCAGAGCCGTACACCAGGACTGTGTCGAGAATCGCATCCAGCGGCTAATGTATCCACCTGGGCTGGATCACATGCTGCCAGTCGAGAGCCGCTTGGATCACGTATCACGGCGAGTGAGTCACACGGCGTCACTAATGCTGCTCTGAATCATGTCGGGCTGGCGGCAGATTTACAGCAAACGATACCCCAGCTCACAGGTAAATAGTATCACGCCCAAACCACTTCCTCGACAAACTCCTGAGTCACGGCCAGCTCATTGATCATTGAAACTAGATCGGCGACACGTTCCAGTCGTATTTCACGATAGATGACGTAAATACTCATTTGCATTTTGCACAGGTATCCATCTGTTACAATTACAACAATTTTCATCTGCTCTGGTGACCAGTGAAGCTACAATTTAGCTTAATTGCCTTTGTCTCTCACCCTATGTGTGCATCATTGACCATTAGTCCATTTAAATACGGTTGCGTTTCACCAAAAGTGCCGACTGTTTCACGCAAATCGTTTCTGGCACGTCACGCGCGAAAGGCATCTATATTTGGAGAACAATGACGCGATGGACGAGGTGGCATATCAATGTCTTGCAAACTGCTGAAATATTTCGTTTCCTGTCTTTTTTTAAAGCAAGCTGTTATTAAGTAATTTTTTATCCTTAATGTTTCACCCGAGTAATAGCCTGGCTTGTGTTAAGTACCATGCTAATTCTGACAACAAATGGCTCTCATATACCGCACGGACGCGTTACGCGCTATGTTTTGTTTACACGCCATAACAGCTGTTTGCTATCAATACTGACACGATGGTCTCATCCCATCAACACGCTCATTCTGCCTGTCGGGATAAATGCACTTCTCACGACATTATGTCACTGAGGATGGCCACCCTTCTCGTCCACACAAGTGTAATGGTATCGTTCATCATCATTCTGACACAGGGTGCTCACCACCGCTCGCTGGGAGGGGGTCGATGGCATATCACTCGGGAGTGAGATATAGCGGTAAGAATCACCGTGTGCGCCACGCCGCCCAAATGTAGAAGGATGGAGACAAGGCCCTAAAGACGTGGAGAGTTCCATAGCGATGAACTGTGTCCGACAATTAATAACTTTACGTTATTGTCACAATGCACTTTTGGTGTACATCACAAACATTTTGCATCTTTTTCTATGTTTTGTTTGTTGTAAATAATGTACATTGTCAGGCTCTGCATTTTGCACATGCCCTTCTCGAAGCCATCACAGAAATTAGTATCACCCGATGAATGCAGACACCTCCCCTCCACGCGCATTTGTTCCGCTACGGCGCCAGCCTCACAGTGACTGGATAGGAATCGACCGGGCCTTTACCACCAGCGGAACCCCGTGGAGGGTGCCGTGGCCGCCCGTCGCTACCGCACGAGCCAGCAACATTTCGGGGCGGTGTGGGGGCAGGAAACGGAACGGTGGTTGGCCGGGTGGGGCAGTACAGTAGTAGGGAGGTGGGGGGGGGGCTGTCATGGAGGGGGGGAGTGATGTGGTGGTGGGTGGTGGGCGACAGTGGCACTAGGTCTGACTACACTACTTAGGTCCATGCAGCAGCTATGCGGCCATGGGCGACATTCCAGCCACTGCGTGAGTGCGTCGAGTCAGTCTTTGGCCTTGCGTGACCGGCGCTCAGCTAACCCCACTGAGTGGGTGGGTTTGTGCCACTTACTGGCCTCTTTGGAGTGATGTGAGTTTAACTCAGAATGATGTATGCTGTGGCAACGCGATCTGGTAGTGACGGCGTGGAGGTGATTTACCGTTCGGGTTCTGCGAAAACTGATTTGAGTTTTAATTAATGGGTCTGTATTTGATGTCGATAGCTGGGCTGTATGAGCACCGGAACTCTCGTTAAAGGGGTTTGTAACAAAATACGTTATAATCGCTGACAGTGTTTCCTTCTGTTCGCAGAAAGGAGAAGTTAAATGTCGGCCAATGAAATGCCCGACATTGAACTGCTCAAACCCAATTATTGAAAATGGAGAGTGCTGCCCGAAATGTAAAGGTAAGTCCACCATCGTTCCAATGAAACTCTCCGACTAATTTTTGTGTTATTTTGCGAATGGTTTAACTACCAACCACTTCATTCTGTCGGTCCCGATCATTCTGTTTAAATCAACTCACAAAGGTGTAAATGCCATTTTATTGAAACTCCCTTCTACAACGGACAGCCATCATTAACTTATTGGCATCTTTATTGAAAGTTTGTCAAGGCATTTCGTTCTTCTATCAGAGGGTGTTCAGCGTCCTGATTCTTGTTGTATACTCTCATACCACAAAGATGGCATCACACCGAAGTGAATTCTTACGGCCCAATTCCCACGTCTGGCTGTCGGTCTGCAGAGTGGCATTGTGGCCTGTGGGCATGGCTGTATTTTTACTGGGCCATCGCCATTGTCCTTTTCGTTCTTTCCACACTGTCTCAGTCTCTGTCTCCCAATACCATCCCTCTCCCACTCTCTGTCTGTGTGCCGGACGGCTTACTTCACACCCTGCAAACACCCTCTGAGAGCGCCGAATGGTGCCGCGCTCAGACGACAGCGCTGCGGCGCCAGTATGCCGGCTATGTGCCGATGTCACCGAGTCCGGCCGGCGGTGGTGTGATCTGGGATGATGTGTGGCATCACTGCAGCTGCCCATTGCTGGCAGGCGTGCAGTGGAGGCGCGTGACCGAGGGCGCTGCCATTTGGAGAGCGGGGCTTGGCTGGGCGTGCGCAGGGGCGCGGCGGGGGCGCGGTAGTGCGTTGCAGAGGCGCGGTAGTGCGTTGTAGGGGCGCGATAGGACGTCAGAGAGGTATGATAAGGCGTCAGAGAGGCGCCACTCCACGCGCCAGAGAGGAGAGGAGCGGTATAAAGGGCCTTGGGCGCCACGACGGCGCGTCAGTGGCACGTGGAGCAGGTAGCCCAGGACACGGCGGCGCGGTTAGCTGTATGTAACCGCCGCCCGCCGTCGACTGGACGTAACGTCCCCTCCGCACGCACGGTGCTTCACGATTTGATCGATGGGAGATGGTTGAAAGGCAAATTCACGACCGAGTTAAATAATGGAGGACGATCTGATTTGAAATATGCACCGAGCCAGAAAGGTACCGTTTGTTTGATTCTTATGGATCTTACATATGCAGATCCACGATAAATATGGCGATTCAGCTATTGTATGAACCAAGAGCTACATAAATTAGTTGGATCCAATCCGTCATCATGCCAGCTGACAGCTTGGTGATAAGAAATGCTCACAGCACAACATTCATCACTGACCTGCGCACATTTTACCTTCCACCTCTACCTCCACTCTCCCTCAGCCCAGGTCGCCCTCTGCTCAGAGTCGTCCCCCGGGGGCACGGCTCTGTGACCCCACTTGTCCGGCTCAGTCTCAAAGCGGCGCCGCTGCTGACACGGCCGAGGGTCGCGCCGTCCGAGTGCAGATTCCGGTCAGTCCAGACGCGCGCCACGCCGCGCTGACATTCACGCTGACCTTTGGACGGCGGCGCGAGACAGGCTCGTTGCCACGGACGGAGCCGGGCCGCGCAGATTGGGGCTGCAGTCGACTGGTGACCCCGCCCAGATCCGCACAGCACCGGCCGACCAGAGAGACCAGTTAGCTGATTAGGTGGCGGCCGTCCGCTCTCTTTGAACGTTTTTTTTTCCAGAAAATCTCTGTTTTTGATAATGCCTTGAGTGAAACTGCTATGGTACTTTGCTTTTAAGCGTTAACAGAAACTTCTTTTGATTAACTCGGGAGATGGCATGGCACCTGTATTGAACCCCGTTAGTGGAATCTTATCGTTGATTTGCTTCCTCGAATATACCCGGCTTATCAAGTGGGATTTTTTTTTTTTTGTTTAAAGCATAAGCAATGTAAATCAAACCATATATCGTCGACTTACGGACGAATTCATGACTTTTGCCACTCACGTGACCAAGTGCCGCTTCAAGTTTCAATCGTCGATATCCATTGCGATGTGGGCGTCGTGTAAGAGTCTATTCCTTATCACACCCACCATCTATACATACGATTATAGTCGCTATAGTTGCGATCGTGCGTGAGGCGTATGTATCGTCCGCTGGCATGTGTTGTTCCGCGCGGCGTATCTGCGTGGTGACACCGTCCCCGCACCGATTCACGCGCTGTTCCACCGTCACGCCACGGCGTCGGCACCGACTACCATCGTCGGCCCCGACGCACCGCCACCAGACGGACGCGGCGCCAAAATAACCGCCGCCGGCTTTTGCGGTGGCCGAGTGGCGCGTGTCAGGCCGTATTTAACCTCGGCCTGGTCTATTGTTCCCACCTGTCCAGGCTGTTTGTTTAGTGATTTGTCGGGACGGACGTCGGTGAAGCCACTTTTCCACATGACGTAGATTTAACGTACTACACACGTACGACACAGGTTTTCTTGTGTGGGCTAATGCGCCAGGTCTTTATGCAAAGCTTATATTGATTTAATTCCAAATCCATGGAGCCTTCGCTGCAACGGATTTATGCAATCGTGGCCCATGCAGTTACTAGTTACGGAGCGAGCGAAGCGAGCGGAGTCTTACGTAGAATAACGGAAATTTCTGAGTATGAGCGGCCGGCCGGCCGGCCGGCCGGCCGTGCGGACGCTTTTGCGAGGCTTATATCTCAGCAACCACTTGACCGATTTACATGCGGTAATTTTTGTAGGGTAGCTTCATTCCTTCTACCAAGTATTGGACTATTCCCGATGCATGTGGGTGACCCCTTATGCACGTGCCACGTGCAAAACGAAGAGGTGTCACTTTTGTAATTGTTGCAATATCTCGGTAACTACTTGGCCGATTGCGCTGAAAGTTGGCATGTAGGTAGGCACCCACTAGGCACTGCATATCCATGTGCCAGAGTTGGGGTGCTGCTGCACGTGCGCACGTGCAGGGGTCGTTTCCAGATCTCGAGAACGGCTGGACCGATGGCGCTCAAATTTGGTACACGGTTAGGGACCAGTTAGTAGGGTGCCGTGCACAAGTCAGTTGGGACCCATTTTGCACGTGCGCACGTGCAGAGTGCCGCTTCCAGATCTCGAGAACGGCTGGGCCGATTGTGCTCAAATTTGGCACATCGCTAGAGACCAGTTAGTAGGGTGCCGCGCACAAGTCAGTTGGAGGTACTCCCTCGAAATTTCGCACGTGCAAGGCTCACCCTCTCGCTCGCTCCGTTACTCGCCCCAAAAGGCGTTATACTGGTGTTAAGATTAGTGGTAGGACCAGTTACTATGCGCATCTTTGAGAAATCCAGACCAAACAGACGGTTGCTATATTTTGTAACCCTTTGGGCAGAAGGCGAGATTCCCCAGAGAATCCAGGAGCTCTCAGTGCCTATATGACGAGTGGATACGTCTCGGCAGTCAGTGCGCGCTGCTGGCACCCCATCGGCAGGGGCCCGCTCCCCCGCTCCTGGCGTCATTGGAGAGGTCAGGGATACCGCCACCGCCAAACAAACTCGGTGACGCCTGCAAATCAACTCAAACAATATTGCTCTTGGCCGAAACACTGTCTAGACGGCAGATCAAAGGAGAGCTTGCTGTTGAATTTGTACAGTCCAACAAAGTTGTCACTCATTAAGTCGATGCTTGAATGCATAAACGGGTAAACAACACCTTTGCGGTAGAAAACTTTTGCATTGCCTTCACAGTTTATAAGGACGTTATATTTGACCTAGACTCCGTTGATGCTTCTTTCACCAAGGCTCGACCGACCGTTAAATAACGAGTCATCATTTATTCAGGTAATGGAGCTTGAAATTCATAACAAGTCTCACGCCAACAAGTACAATTAAAGTGGCAATTACATACCTTCGTCAAATGCCGTCACGTCTCCCAAGGGAGGCCATTGATTGTTTCTGCACTGCAGACGGTGCAAGTGGAAAGCAAGGTTCATACCTTCTTTCCTTATTCACGTAACGTGGCGTGAAAGAATGACGGCGTGGGTGGACGGCGTATCCGCTGACCCGAGGGGCTGAAAGCCGTGTCGTCCTTACACAGTCTGTATGCACGTTGTCATGGAAACCGGCAGTCAACCGGCAACAATGCCAAGCCAGCAATGCGATTCATTCTTCAGAACTAAGGAGGCCGAAACTGTGCATTTTTGTATGGAGAATGCGATTACGAAACTTAGCTCCCCACCAGATTGATTTTACTTACATGAATGAGAAGATGATAAAGCAAACCCGTATAGAACACCTCCATGCCTACCTATTTCGTCTAAAACCTGAAAACCTTCATCGTCAAATCAATGGTGGCTCCTGTATTGTCTCCACTTTTCACGATACATTTAACTTTATCATGACACACACAACGCATTTCATATTTGATCCAGTCTAAGCGCCACTCATAGGTTACGACTTTCCATTGCTCCTTCGAGCAAATTTCATCAAATAAGCTCACTCCGGCCATTCCCACCACTACCTGCCTCGACCATTTTCTTTCTGATCCCGCACTTCGCCTCTGTGACCTCTTCTTCTGAACTGCCGCTAGCCACTGAGACTGCGACCCTGGCGCCCGTCCTGCCTGATCCCGTGACCTCTCTGCCGCCGACGCTGACCCCTCTGACGACCTGTGTGCCCCCAGGCGAGTGTTTTCTGAACCAGCGCTCGTACGAGCACGGTGAGAAGGTGGCCATCGACCGGTGTATGACCTGCGAGTGTCACGACTCAGTGATGCAGTGCAGCACCATCATTCCCGAGCAGCACTGTCCACCTCTGCAGTGTCCGCCCGAGCAGCGACTCAACATGTCTGGAGAATGCTGCCAGTTCTGCAGAGGTCAGTGATAGTTCTGCACAGGTCAGTGACAGTCCTGGGCTGCAGAAGTCAGTTTCAGTTCTGCAGAGGTCAGTGTCCTGCAGAGGTCAGTGACAGTCCCGGGCTGCAGAGGTCAGTGTCCTGCAGAGGTCAGTGACAGTCCCGGGCTGCAGAGGTCAGTGACAGTTCCGCAGAGGTCAGTGATAGGGCAGGAATGTCAGCTCTGCAGAGGTCAGTATATAATGACCTCTGATGTATCTGGTCGGAAAACTACATTATCAATTACTGCTATCTAATCGTGCTTGTAAACGTTAGTTACGTGACTTGTGAATGCCATTTCAATTTTATGTACAATTGCCAAAGGAAATGAACACATTTTGAATAAATCATGTGGGGCCTTTGCCGACTTGTTGACGACCTCGTTGCGAATATCATAATCAGGTGGTGTAGAAAACATCAAGCCCACATTGTGACCCGTTTTCTTTTTGCAGATACGGACTACTGTGCACAGGCGCGACCCGAGTGCGACCCTCACGCGACCTGCGTCAACCTCCAGGCCAGTTTCATGTGCCAGTGCAACGACGGCTACAAGGGTGATGGAAAAACCTGCGAAGGTGAGCGACCGACGGGTAACATGTCAGAGATACATGTGGGACCCTCTTCCGTATTGTGTAATGACACGCAACATTTATCCTTCGGCATCATCGCATATCAAAGTCAATTCATCTTGGCCCCTTCTGACTGAGATTTCACGTTTGTCTCTACTCTCAAGTCAACCACGAAGAAAACCTATCAGCATACCAAAATCAACAGTTATCTCGAGAAACCCCGCCCACAATGCGTGCTCCGAGCACGCCCCTCCCCGCAATCAATCTGAGCGAATATGCGGTATACTGTGATCGTATTAATCTGTGCGGTCTTGTGCTACCACCGGAGATCTCTCCCCTCCCAGTGGTGAGGTATCAGCGGTCGGGCGGATAGGCAGAGCGGACGGGCAGCGGCGGAGGCAGCCTCCCCGTCCCAGAGCGGCGCGTTATGATGCGTGCTGCGGTGGGGGAGGGATCAGATACGCGTCTGCCAAGACATCGGCACGCGCTGACAAGGCGGATGGGGAGGGGAGGGAACAGTGGTGCAACGCGGTGTGGTGGTGACCCGTCTTGGCCGTTAAATCGGTGCTGATTTATAGGAAAGAAAGAGTGTCGCTTTTTATAATGTTGGGCATGGCGCTTCAAAATGCTGAGAACTCTTTCCGCGTCGGAACCGCCCAATTAGGGCAGTTCCTCCCGCACTTCAGACCATCGCCGGAGGAAAACGCGCTCTTCCGGCTGCAAAGTGCCGACCATCTCGGCATTTTCCGCCGCCGGAGCTGTTTTGGAGTCCGCCGGCAGATGCGTCACGCCGCTTCGTTATAAACGAGCAATCAGGCCCAGACCTTGGCCGGCGCCGGTCCCGGCCGCCAGATCGGGGTATTGGCAGTCTCCCTGGCCATCTGTGACGACCCGAGTTCGGAGAATTTGCATAATCGGACGCCACTATCGACGACGATGTGCCGTCGGCGACGACAGCGTCGCCACGCGGGCCGGTTTACGACATCGGGGCCTGGCCGGACCGACAATCGATTGCAGGAGGTCCAGAGAGGGCGGTGGGATTTCAGACGGACTGTCGGAGCACGTCTGAGACGGGCAGGTCAGAACAGGGTCCTGGGGCCCAGAGAGCCCGGCTCAGATCTTGAGAGAGCCGCTGATCTGATCTCATTTACTCATAACGATGCCTAAAAGTTGCAATAGCGGATGGGATCAATTTACTTAAGCGTCGTCTGGCCTTCAAACATATGTAGGGTGTCGCTAAGCAGATAACTTCATGAATGGACTGCCCTTTTGTGAACAAGCCCACCCTTCAAAATGTTCAAACTTCCCACAAAATTACCGACACTTCCCCGGCAATCCATCCATCTTTGACCCCATCGTTTATTTTACAAGTCACAGACGCGGCTCGGCCGTCTGAAGTAATTTACCAACATCCCCGGTTTCGGCCATATACGCCCGACTTTTTGATCAGCAGTATTCAGAACAGCATTTTCCTCTCAGCCTCAGCCCTTAGCCTGTCGGAATGTCAGCAGGCCCTCGGGTGTCAGGCCATCGTGAGCCGACATGTTCCACGAAGCAGCGCCGCCCGCCAGGGGATTCTCTGTCATGAACCGGGCACCGGACGGCGGCTATTCTGGGCAGGTTTCGTGATGGGTCTGTCTGTACAGTCACACCTCTGTCTGGGTCGTGCGGCGTCGACTGTATATGTATGCCACCCGCCTCCCGTGACTGGCCTTTTCGAGCGGAGGCAGCCAGACGGGGGCGTATTTGAGGCCGGCGCGCGAGGCGTGCGTCTGCTAAGGCGCGTCCCCTGATCACACGTCAGCTTCTGATGGCTTAATCAAGCCGAGAAACGCGAACCAGTCACGACTGCAGGGTCTGCGACGTCGCTGCGTTGCGTCGACGACGGAAAGACGGCGGCAGACCGGGCGCGAATTTATGGGTGGATTAATTCAGAGTGAGAAATACGGCGCGTCGTTTTCGGTCCTTGGAGGGGAATTCCCACAGCGATAACGCTCGATGTTTCTCATCCATCTTCGTTGGAGGAAAGGCAGAGTGGTGCTATCTTCCAGAGCTCTGTGGCGCGTATGGTCGTCACGATAGATCCTGATCGATGTAGATGTGCGTGCTTTTGATCCCAAATGTGATGGATTGTGATGGGAGACGATCTACCATAATACGCGTATTGATTGTGGGAGAGCCTTGGTATGGCGAGGAGTGTGTGTAAGTGATTGTTGACTGAGGGGCGTGTTTGTGTGTGGTTTCAGATTTGGACGAGTGCAAGAGCCGCGGAGGTTTTCACGGCCATCAGTGCGGTCCCAACACTGTGTGTCGGAACACGGTGGGCTCCTACGAGTGCGACTGCTTGCCAGGTGAGTCAGTTGGATAGACAAGAAGAGGAGATGAAAGGCAAGGGATTATTGTAACAGGGAGTTGAGCGTGGCAAGGAGATTGAGGAAGAAACGGGAGGGACAACATGCCAGATGGTGGACAAAATGTGTGATGATTACAAATCAGGAATGATGAAGAGTAATCTTCTAACATAGGGTCAGGGAGGACATTGCATCTCATTATTAAGGGGTAATAGATCATCAATGCTGAACAGAACCTTCAAAGCCCAGAAAATATAAAAATCTCAGGCTTAAGGGTCTAAAAGTTCTCGGTAACCATGCAATCGTGGAGCGAAGTGATGTCCGTTTTAGCCAACCTATATCTCGCGGCCGTCTTCAAAGGGGCGCCGGCCGCTGATGCTTACGTCTTAAATATCCGCTCTCATGCACGCTGAGGGTCCTGGGCGCGCTGTCAGATCTTTGAGCCGGCAATGCAAATGTAGACGATCCAACACTCGCGATCTAAGAGTGCTCTCAGCGACCTCAACAAAAACATGTGACCTCAAGTGACCTACGCGACCCATCGATGCCTGTGACCTCAAGAACACATCCCGGAGATCACTGGCGGCCTTGTGTCACGTAAGATGTAACTCATGTAACACTTCATGCAACCCATGACCACACTCTCGTACTGCATCCATTTGACCTCCTGTGACCCGTGACCTCCTGACCCCGGACCCCGCTCCGCAGGCTACCAGCGGCACGACGCTTACATGTGTGTGGAGAGGAACGAATGCCTGGACGGCTCGCACAACTGTCATCCGACCGCCACATGCGTCAACACTCCGGGCAGTTTTCAGTGCCACTGCCCAGAGGGCTACAGCGGGAATGGCACCGACTGCTCGCGTGAGTATTATCTGGGATGCTCTATGTGGTGTGGGTGAATTTTGAGGAATTACTAGTCACTTTTTTATCAAATCGGCCGCAGATAGCTGCTTAGTTTAAAAGTAGGTATAAGGGGGAAAATTTCGCAGCCATAAATGAGATTGGCCGAAAATGCTGCTACCTTGGTCAAAATCGGAAGTTGAGTCATAGTCAAAGCCAGAGTTTGCTCATGTTAATGTCAGTTTTTATTATTTTACACGTCACCCAGCCGTATCCACACTGCCCTGTCCTAACCAGTGACCAGTGTCCAGTGACCAGTGACCAGTGATCCTGACGATCCCTCCGGCCCCGACAGCCATCTGCAGCCAGCCGTGTGAGAACGGCGGCCGGTGCGTGGCGCCCGACAACTGTTCGTGTCGGCGCGGCTTCGGCGGTCCCAGCTGCGAGGCTGATATCGACGAGTGCAGCGTGGGTCTGCACCAGTGCCACCCGCACTCGGAGTGTGTGAACATGCCCGGCTGGTACCACTGCCAGTGCCGGGACGGGTACCGGGCCGACCCCGACTACAGCACCCTGGGCACCACCTGCATAGGTGAGACTCCGCACAGCGAGACGGCATCACCGGTGTAGATACTTTGGTCGAGTTTGTTTCAACAGACAAGACAGTTCAATGTTTAATTTCTTTAACAAATGCATAGAAATAAATGTAAATGAGACTGAAGAGTCATGTCTTAATAGTTAATACCCAGGTAAATGCTTATTTGAAATTGTTTTAACGGACTTTCACTGGGTAGTGGGTAAAAGTTATTATTGGTCCCGGTACTCCGACTTGTATTGAAAAGTCTTCGATGGGGCACACATAGGTTTAAAACAGACAAAAAAACTACCCAGTGAAACCCAGTGAACCCAGTTTTACTACCAGTTTTAAAACCCAGTTTCACTACCCAGTGAAAGTCCGTTAAAACAATTTCAAATAAATAAATGTAACTCGAAATTCAAGCCGAATTATTGAGGCACAATGCACTGTAAATCTCACGTACGACTCGTAACTATACATTATCTGTCCATGCAATATGCTCTACCACAAATCATCTGATATAGGACGATGTCACAATAAATCAGCCTCCGTACGAAGTTGCCTTAGCAACCGTCTCGACGGACTCTAGGTGTTCTCGGAAATAGCAAATCATTTGCAACAACCGCTTGGCGTCATTGTTGGCGAGCTGAGCTTAACAACGGTTTCTGTGAAGTTTACATGACTACGTCATCACGACAATAGTCAAACATGTTAGCTCTGTAACCGAGCGAGAACACAGCTGATGTAATGGTAGCGATTTATCCGCCTTCAGTTTGTTACGGTCTAGTCAGTTTATTCAGCACAGTCTCGCTTTTTATCTATTCCGCAACATCTATATTTCCAACCTCAACTATAAATGTACCTTGTTTTTACTATGAGATAACTTTTCGTCAAATTTCAGGAAGTCGTTTTCTCCTATCGTCGAGAACTTTGACATCGGGCGTATCAATATTCAAAACTTGTGAATTTGTCGCTAGATGGCAGGAGTAACGGCCGCCTGAAGTTATGCTGTGCCGCACGGCCTCACGGCTCGGTCGGCGGCCGCCCGGGTAAAAACAAGCTTCCTGACTACGGCCCTGTGATCTCACTCGCATTGACCCAAACTCCATCCCACAGATGTCGACGAATGTAGCGAGAATCTGCACACGTGCGACCCGCAGGCCACGTGCGTGAACACTAACGGCAGCTACACGTGCGAGTGTGTCGGCCTACAGTGCACCAACAGTGAGTTACGCTCTACTGACCATTGGGAACTTTTGACTTTGGGTGCTACAGACACGTGTGGGTTAGTATGTAAATGAGCTTTTAATCCGTCTCTGATATTTAGGAAATGTATTCTGTTACCACTTGCGAGACCTTTCAGGTAATTGACTTCTGGGGCCAGTGCTAATTTATGTGGTTGTTGAAAATCATTGAGAAGGCAATGGGCAATTTCAACTGAATTATTATTCTTATTTTGCATATCCAGCACCTGCCGTGCCTTTTACGCACCTTGAATTGTATTCCAATAAATCCCTACCGCTCCCTTGGCGACAATCTTGCATGCGTTGGTTTTGTCTTTCGGCAGCGAAAACAAAGTCTCTCAGTCTTCTGCCGTCGCGCGGCTGTGAGACCGTGATAAAGACCTCACACCATCCGGTTCTCCCCTGCAGGCTCCCTCTGTTCAAACATCTCCCTCTGCGCCCGGCTCTCTATCTATAATCCTGAAATACACCTCGCGCTGTCGGCGGCTCCATTCTATCAGTCCCCTTGCGGCCGGCCCACGGCCCGCTAACGCTCCCCTATCGTCCACGCAGCCAATAAAACGGCGACCCTTCAAGTGCCCATCGAGACGGCAAAAAAGGACGGCTCAGTGGGGAGCCACCGATCGGCTCTTTACGGAAACCCCGCGCAATGTTGTTACCGATAGGGGACGGAGAGGGGGACGGGGAGGTGACAGAGGGGTCTCTGGGGAGAAGTGCCCTGTCGCGTGACGGCGCCACCAGGTGGGCGGGAACAGTGTGAAATTCAGGTTATCGCCCTGGCGGTCTAATGTCGCGCGGCGCGGCGCGGCGGCCGTGTACACGGTCTATCGGCTCTGATATTCTGGAGGCACGAGGCGGTGTCCTTGTGTTTCTTTGCAGCGCGATAACATTCTCGTTAGGAGGTCGGTGTTGTTGTGTCGGCACACCGAGCCGAGATAACAGGCAGACAACTGTCGCCTGAAAGGTTACCGTGTCGACTACAGAGTCTGACGAAAGAAACATGATTGGTTCTCCGTACCTACATTCTGAAACTGTAATTACATAAGTTGTCCTCGTCTTGCATGCATACCGACTCCACACAATTCTCATTGTGAACGAGAAAGAGAATCTAAGAAAAGAACCCCATTCATCGTTGTTAGAACCTCAAACTGTTTTACAACTGCACGCCCTAAAATCAAGATAAGTCAGATCCAAGCAAAGACGATAAAATATTAAATCGTCCTTGAACACTGCTGCTAATGGCCTTTTTCGCCAGCAATCCATCCCGCTTGACCTTACGTTCATGGTACACCCCAGCCCACCCCGCACGACCTGCTCCTCCCCTGTGACCCCAGGGTGTACCATCGGGGACGAGGTCCTGTCTGACCATCTGACCTCCTGTGACCTCAGATTGTACCGTCGGGGACGAGGTGCACCCGCACGGCTCCAGCTGGCCCGACTCGGAACGCGCGTGCCACACGTGCCTCTGCCTGGACGGCGTGACCACGTGCCAGCCACGACCGTGCGACTGCTCCGACCCCGACGTGGACGTCACTTGCTGCCCAAAGTGAGTGACGACGAAAGGTCATAGAGTAGAATTCTATGGCAGCTACTGTAGCTATATAAGTACCGCTTTACATGGACGATAGTATTTATTCTTACTGTGCTGAATTAATGGTACATTTACAGTTAAATGTAATTATTTATTCATCAGGGCTATTTTAATATTTATCACATCTTGCATAACAAGCATTATATAACGGTCATTTAAGTAACAACTTACTTCATGTTTTCAGCATGAGCCAGAATTTTTATACTGAGAATCCATCCGCGCGATGCTTTGAACCGTCTCCTATTCATTCATATGCCTATTATTTAAGACTGTATCTATAGAAGCCCCACCCACTATCCAGCCTTACGGCCCAAGCTGCTAAGACTATGTGACTCGGGTGGTTCTATCCAGATTACTTATCGAAGTGCATATGCTGGTATTCGTATCCCCTGTTCTAACGCAGCGCTGTATCTGACAGGTGCGACTCCAGTTCGGGTTGTTTCCACCAGACGAGACCCAATGTTCGGTTTAGAAACGGAGACCGCTGGCTGCACCAGTGCCAGCTCTGCGAGTGTCTGGTGAGTGACCACCAATTAAATGAGTGAGGAGAATTTGTGAGCACTTTTTTTGTGTTTCGTGAAACAACCAGCAGCCGCTGCGCACACATTTTTCAAGAATTTCTCGTGTTTCGACTCAACTCCTACAATGCCGAGGACTCCCAACACGCAGGGCCCAACCAAAGCTGTCGTAAATTTCATAACACAAGCAGTAGGCTTCTTAGCCAGTAGCCACATGTCAATGTCTTGACAGCAGTCATTCTTCACCCACATGTTTTACGGCACATTAATCATCGCAGCCATCGCAATCCTGTCCATTTCTGACTCCTCATCAACACATGGGCGATGCACTACCGAAAACAAACGCCCTGTTTACTACCATGGGTGTGTGGATCCGTCGCCCCACACACCGCGTCCTTCCCAGTAACCCTGAATCGATAGAAAGTCGCCGCGCGAGCCCCCGCCCGCCGGAAGGCTGACCCGGGACCAGCGTTACTGAATACTGACGCCCCAGAGTGAAAGGAGGGGTGGGGATGGGATATGGGGTGGAGCGGCCAGAGATGGTTACGGGCGATTGGGAAGAGTTCATTGGGGACACTTTGGCAGCGAAGGATTTACGGATTGGAAAGATAGCGACCATCGTTAGGTCGGTTCGGAGATTGGTGAAAAATGAAGGCGGTCTAGATCCGATCACACTGATGTTTCTTCTGCTAATCCGAGTGTCTGAGGCTGGTATTGGTGGCGCCTGGGTGGTTATCGCCCATTCAGCTTTTTCATTGTAAAATGATGACATTGGGACAGCGTCCAAAAACAACACCGTCATAAATCAGTACGGTTCTGCACTGCCACTGGTAAAACTATGATCCATTTCTAGCGTCCTCCCCATACCAACATCTTTCAGGATAGCGAAAATAGAAATGTTTTCTCTAGACCGTTGACCTCAATGTCTGACCTGCAGATTTCAACCTGCAGCTCCCCCACTGACGCCCCTTCCCCCCCCCCCCGTCCCCCAGGCCGGTGAGATCGACTGCTGGCAGCAGCAGTGTCCCCCTGTGGCCTGCTCCAACCCCGTGTGGCCGGAGGGCGACTGCTGTCCGCGCTGCGAGGACGACCCGTGCGCAGCACCCGCCAACCGCTCCACGGCGGCGCCCTGCAACATCGCGGCGCCGCCGCAGGCGCTGGCCAGTGCCGCTCACTGGCGCACGCTGCAGGCCCACTGCCCCGACTGCCGGTGCAAGGTGAGAGCCAGAGCGGGCCGCTCACAGGTGAGACGCAGAGCGGGAAAGGTGAGAATGGTGAGAGGCGCCGCCACACGGGTGTACAGTCTGTCTTAAAAGTACCGCGCAAAGTGACGGTGGATCCATCAAGCCTGACCGAGGAAGGGCCTGCTATAATTTGAAAGTCACCGAACCAATGGAGCTGGGGAATGGACGAGGATGTCCATTGCTTCGGTGACTCAAATTTGGCAGTCCTTCATCGGTCAGGCTTGATGGATCCACCGTCACTTTGCGCGGTACTTTTAAGACAGACTGTACGAGGGAGGCAGTGAGGACGAGAGTGGTGTGATTTGTCCAATGCTTCGCCCCAGGGTTCCGTGCGACGTTTGCGCTTTGTAGTGTTTTGGCGAGACAGTTTTGCTATGAAGGATAGCGATGTGTGCTACTAGCGTGATTTTACACCCAATGTTTAATAATATTTTAAGTGTCCCAATAGTACCATGGCCAACCCACCTAGTAACCGGTGGCGTATTCGAATCTAACGACCCTTATTAACAACTAACGCCACGGCAATAATCTTACATCGTTTTGCCGGCTCGTGTTTGTATGTGTGAGAGCGGCGGCAAGCTCGGGAGCTAACTCCTTAGCGGATTTACTAACGCTTTTCTGATTGCAGGTGCCGTTTTGTGAGAAGTTGGTGAGCAAAAATTCCGCGTGTGTGCCTCGGTAATTTCTCACCTACTCACTTCTCTGCTGCCTGATTTCACGCTTGTCACTACCTCGTGCCAAATGTCTGCACGTGTATTCGCACTAAGCAGGGGTTCAACGAATTTCCGGGATATAAATCGCATCGGTAACTGATTCTTCGCCCGATATATATATGTTATGGTCTAAATAATCTTTCTCGCGTATTTTCTAGCCATATCTCAGCATCTTGAATTTGTACATAACGTTTAATGTACCCTTTTTGTAGAATGATAGAACGGCCCACTGTATTTTTTTGATAATTGTTTTGTACTCAGTAGTTCCTGAATGACGAAATCCTAGTTTGTAGATTACAACTGCTACCGATGTTTGCTGTCATCTTACGACCTTTTGTGTTCGCGACAGGACGGCCAGCTTTGGTGCGGCTACCCTGGCCACCGTGTCTGTGCTTCTGGCCCAGCGACTGCTCGTCTCCACGTGTTTGGAGGAGAGTGGCGAGTCGCCGGCGGAACGCACATCACGGAGCCGCCCGCCGGCCTCCAGCGGCCGCGGCAGCGCGCCCCGGCGACAGTCACCGCAGAGGGCAGCACCATCAGAGCACCGCCAGAGAGCGGCACCACGCCGCCCGAGAGCGACACCACGCCGTCAGAGAGTGGCGCTGTGCCGCCAGAGAGCGGCACCGTGCCGCCAGACGGCACCACGCCGCCAGAGAGCGGCACCGTGCCGTCAGAGAGCGGCGCCGTGCCGCCAGAGAGTGGCACCGTGCCCCCAGACGGCACCACGCCGCCAGGCACCACGCCAGGCAGCACCACTATCGAGCCACCGGCCACCGCCGGCCAGCTCAGTGACTCTGCGCCCGCGAGGGACGCCAGTGCGCGAGGGGAGGGCGCGGCGACGCCCAGTGCGGTGGACGTGGCACACGACGCCCCCTCTAGGACGTAGGCGGCGGCCGCGGTCCCCCAGCCGGCAGTGACGCGCCACAGTTCGTGCTAGTCAATGCGATCCGGGAATAGATCAAGTGGTACCCGCCGCGCCGACCGGCGCCGGGACTCCCAACATAATCTGCGATGTTCACTAGTCGTTTCGCCGCGCGGCCAATCGGTGTTCTGTTTAGCGGCGCGCGACGGGCGGTGCCGCCGCCCGGTCATATCACCGACCCGGCACGCCTGTCTACTGCCGTTCAAAGTGTTCTAGTCGCTGTGCCCCGCCCCCGGCGCGCAGCTCTCTGTTGTGTGATTGGTCGCTGATTGCGTGACGTCAGTGAGACGTACAAAGGGTGCGCGGCGAGGTGTGAGCCCGGGCCAGAGGCTATTGTTGTTGCGAGTGGTTTTAGCTCAGGGTCGCCACCTATGCTGCGCCGGAGGGCATTTACGGTGAGAGCGGAGCTGAGAGCTCCGTCAGAGAGCGGAGCACAGCTCCGTCAGAGAGCGGAGCTGAGGTCTCCGTCAGAGGGCGCGGCGGGCAGCGGCGTGTTATTTAACCTGTGTTCAGTCACAGGACGGTGGCGGCTGTGGCAGGGATGTAAGGCGATACCTGTACATGAAATACCGCGTGAGACTGGGCGTATACAAGAAACTACCACTCCGCTGTTCCCTAATTCATCCGATCGCTTTGATCATGGATCCGAAACTATTCAGTCGCACGCAGCTATGTTGTGATTCGATTCCAGTGATTCACCGTGGCGGCTAGTCTGGCGCGATCCGGGCCCTATCAATGTTACCCGCCTGCCTCGGTCTCCACTAGACCCCGCCACCAATACCGTTACCGGCGCTCGAGCCGGTCCCGGTGCCGACGCCCCGGCGTCACCTGTGATTCGCGGCCCGTCTGTGTCCCGGCCCCATAGAGGCGGCCCGCAGTGGCTACCTGTTCCTTTCGCTGCTTGTCGCCGGGAGTCGCCTGTTGACAGTGAGCATCCCGGCCGGCCCTTCGAGACGAGCTATGACGTGTTTGTATAAACATGAATATACGACGTACTGTCGACTGCATAACCCGGGTTGGCAGATGGGTGGTGTGGTTCTCGGGGTTGTGCAGAGTTCTTTTTAGAAGCGTCATTTTATGTGATGTCGACACGCATTTTATGAGAGCGCGACACGCCAGTATGAAAAAGTCTGAAACTCTTAAAAACGAAGAAGCTATTTAAACTTCAAACATTCACCGACGAACACTTGTCTCAGATTCAGGATGTGTAAAAAAGTAATTATCTCACATGAGTAGGTCAAATTCAAACCAAGAGACAATACCACAGTAAATAAGACAACTGGAAATGATTCAACAAACAATTGGAGACAACAGACAACGATATCGTTTGTCAGCACAGCCGACAAAGTCGTAAAAATTCAAGCAAGATGATAATTGGGAACTTGTTCGCATTTGTAGCGTCATATCATGATTCAACAACAATTCACTGGTAAAATGTTTAACAGACTAGAGCAGAAATTGTACATAACATGATTAATGACTGAGTGCTAACATAACTCTTCCACATAACAGCGAGGAACAGACTAACACGCCATAATAAATATCTTCAAACGTAACAGCGAAATCGACGTCCAGACCACATGGAACACAGACCGACATAATCAAGTCACAAGTGATACACTATACTTATCAATCGCCGCTTCTCGTACAGGGCCCTGCCATAATTGAGATGCCGTACACAGTCGGTCCGGCAGCTAGCCTGTCTCAGCCAGGACCCTGAGCCGGTAACATCCAGAGCAGGGCCGAGGCTCACCCCTCTGCACGACCCCTCGCCTCTCACCCAGGCCGCTCGCCTCACCAGGCGCCCCTCAGATCATGGCCGCCCCCAGCTCTCGCCCGGGTCGCCCGGCCGCTCACCTCTCACCGTGCGTCCCTCAGAGCAGCGCCCACTCGCTGATAAACTCTTCCAGTCGACGCTGGAAGTCGCGCATCCTCTCGTCATTCTGAAACGAGGAAAACGTCTTCAAAAATGTTGAAACAGAAAAAGTAGCATAAGGGGAGTACACTCTTAAGTAGCACTTCCCGCGCTCAAATACAGACAGATGATACAATCAACCTGCTGCTGTTTTAATGTCAATATATATGTAACAAAAATGTAAAACCAATAAACGACCGCATAATACAATTGCAATGCGCTCGAGTGATTCATCATAATCTACGCAATTCGATAGCTCCTGAAAAAAAAAAACATAAGATACCATTACATATGAGACATTCCGGAAACAATCACAGCCATAATTAATCAGCAGCCACGTCCAATCGGCCCCTCACCTGTCTGCCCAGGTTGGCGTCCAGGTCGGCCTCCCTGATGTGCGGCGTATGAGAGACATCTAGCGGCGAGTAGCCGAAACACGCCGCCAGCGACTCCTCATACAGCAGAATGGCCATGGTGACGTCATCCACGGTGACACAGTCGCGCAGAGACAGCTGGGCGAACGCGTGGGCCAGCCCGGAGCTGCGGAGGAGGGGAGGTCAGGGATCAGTCGCGGTCTGACTCTATCGACCAGGCTCGCAGCGGGGAGAGGTCGTTGGTTAGAGATAGCCAAACTGGGAGGTCTCTTTGGTCTGGTTTTTATCGCACTGAGGAGGGTGAAGAAACAGAAGAAGTGGGGCTAGAGTTGAGGTCCAGACACCAAGTATCGAATCAGGATGAGTAGGGAACGGGATGAATGCACAGGATAGGCAGCGGTCCCTATCATAT
Source organism: Amphibalanus amphitrite (assembly GCF_019059575.1). NCBI lineage: Eukaryota > Metazoa > Arthropoda > Thecostraca > Balanomorpha > Balanidae > Amphibalanus > Amphibalanus amphitrite. Next base: position 24,565 of record NW_024882786.1, on the reverse strand, counting down.
GCTCGCATTCTCCAATGTTTTAACTGCTTACTAAACACAATAAAGTCGATACCAGCAGAGTGACGATCAACGGCAGACAGTGACAACCAACTCGACCTGCGCCCACCCCCTACGGAGTCCCGTCACTCACATGGTGCTGACGGCGGCCACGGGCACGTCTGGCACGTTGGAGGTGCGCACCCTTCTCCCCAGTAACTCACATGGTGCTGACGGCGGCCACAGGCACGTCTGGCACGTTGGAGGTGCACACCCTCCACCCCAGTAACTCACATGGTGCTGACGGCGGCCACGGGCACGTCTGGCACGTTGGAGGTGCGCACCCGCCGACTGGCCACGAAGTAGCGGCGCACTAACCGCTCGGCGTCCGGCTCCAGGTCCAGAGAGAGCTCGCACGCCGCCGCCAGAAACTGACAGAGTGCACAGCAGGAGAGAGAGGTCAGGGGAGGATGGACAAAGGCTGCGCTACAAATGCTGGATGACTCATCTGCGGTCTGGTTCCAGCTCTGACAACACAGTCCGCTTTCATTGCACGCTCCTAGTCTACCTCTCAATACCAGACATCCTGCTCCCCTACCCACATGACTGACATCGGGTCTTGGTCTATCCCTTCCACTCACACAAAATAACCTGCTTCTCAACTGCCATCACTCGATCCTCAGCTCATCCATTCACTTAGAAAAGACACCTGCCTTTAACCTCCACCCAATCACGATGTCTCGATCTACCCTATCCGCTCACGACCGTCATCAGGTCTTTGTCCGGTACGAGTTGCTGGTCGACCCGCCCGCCGCCGGCGGCCATACAGACCCTACCCCATCCGCCTCTCACCCACCGCCGTCAGGTCTTTGTCCGGCACCAGCTGCTGGTCGACCCGCCCGCCGCCGGCCGCCATCAGCAGCTGGCAGGTGGCCAGGTCACAGGCCAGGTCATCACAGTCGTCGGCTGACTCGGTGTAGTAGACCACGCCGAACGCCCTGCGGGGAAGGAAGATGGATGTAATCAAATAGGACGTCACAGCACCATACCAGAGAGTTGAGAACGGGAGGTGCATTAGATCAAACTCCACACATCACAACAAAACACCCTGTAAGGACTCACTCATAGACGGGTCACCCACGGCGCCATATTTAACCTTTTTTGCTAACGATAACAAAATATCTCCCAGGCGCGATATGCCACTGGTACTCACTCTGTGAGGGTGCGCGGCAGTGCGTCCGTTTGTGACCCAGCAAGTACTAAGTACAGTGTGAGCCGTGAGGGTGTGGGGATTCATAGGTACTCACTCTGTGAGTGTGCGCGGCAGGGCGTTGGTCTGCGTGCCCACCAGACTGGCCGAGTCGCTAACCAGGCTGGAGTTCAGGTCCGTGCCGCCGGTCGGCTTACAGTCGTACACGGCCCAGGGCTGGCAGAGCAGCGGCATCGACACAGACTCGGGCCGCCCGGTACCCGACAGGGAGGCCGGGCAGACCACGCTGACCGAACCCACCTCCAGACCTGGGGACAGGGACAGACCACGCTGACAGACCCACCTCCAGACCTGGGGACAGACCACGCTGACTGAGCCCACCTCCAGACCTGGGGACAGGGACAGACCACGCTGACTGAGTCCGGTCCTCCAGACCTGGGGACAGACCACGCTGACTGAGCCCACCTCCAGACCTGGAACATGGACATGAATTCAACTCCGAGACCAACCAATGCAATGTCTGACGATCGGCGAAGACCTGCATCAAAAGAAGCAAGGCAGAGTTACAGAAGATGTTGTAAACGTGGAGCACATATCATAAATGCCCTGACTTTCCATTACAGGCAGCTTCAAGAGGTTAACTGCCTCATCACTCTCCCACAACTCAAACACGATAGCTGTGAACCTGTTCAGTGACAGGGCTCCCATTCTATCTACCCAGCTCCTCCTCGCCCATCACTAACGACCCCACCCCTAGTCTCAGTTTTCGACCACCCCTCTCACCTTTCTGGAGTGTGTGCAGCGCCTCCCTGCGGTACTTGCTCAGATCCCCCAGCAGGCAGACTCCTCCCCTCGCCAGCAGCAGTGAGCCAGCCTCCAGTTCAGCTCGGGCCGCCCCGCCGACTGCCGGCCGCGCGGCCCGGCCCGCCAGCGGTCCGGGGCAGGTGTGTCGAACGCAGCGGCGAGCCAGACCGGCGCCGTGGCTCAGGAGTCGCACCAGGGAGCCCACGTCCGGCCCGACCGCCAGCAGCGGCTGCAGGCGACTGTGCTGCGGTGCGGGAGGGAGAGAGGAGGGGTGAGGAGGGAGGGAGAGGGACAGAGAGAGGGAGTGGGCAGTTTGGTGGCGGGACATGGTGTATTTTTCCGTGCGTTACTGCTTTCCTGGGCAGAAGAGCGATTGATGCACTGGGGCGACGAAGGTAAAATTGAATGTGTCGGAGGCTGGAATCGATGAATGTAGATCAAGTTCACTGACACACTGGCGAACCCTGTCAAAAGGAAGAAATCCACCATCAGTCAGTCTCCGTAATTCATTAAAATAAAAATAAATACAACCGAGAAAGTAGCGCTATGCCGATTTAGTCATAACGTGAGGTCACGAGCCAACTATCATTACTCCAAGCCCAAGCTGTGCTCTCAAGTCGCTCCACCCTATCGTTTATTCCCCCGCTGCCCATCTACCCGTCTAATCACCCGCCTACCCGTATAGGCTCCTCCCGCCTACCCGCATAGGCTCCTCCCGCCTACCCGTATAGGCTCCTCCCGCCTACCCGTATAGGTAAACCCGCCTACCCGTATAGGCTCCTCCCACCTACCCGTATAGGTAAGCCCGCCTACCCGTATAGGCTCCTCCCGCCTACCCGTATAGGTCAACCCACCTACCCGTATAGGTCAGCCCACCTACCCGTATGGCGCCACAGGCCACCAGACTCAGCAGCATGCCCAGTTTGAGTCGGAAGTAGGTGCCGGCCGGCGACAGACCGCTCGCGAACACGTACGCGAGGCTCAGCGCAAAACTCCACGGCGAGAAGCGACGGTCGTGGTACAGCGTCTCGATCACCTGGGGAGCGAGAGGGGGCGGTTTATGGGCTGCACGGTTAATAGGTTGTTTATCGGCTGAACACGGGAGACATCAGTGACAACAGTGAAGCAGCGGGTACATCACTCACGGGCGATATGGCGCAGACCAGCGGCTGCGCGTAGATGGAGAGCGGGATGGGCCGCACGCTGGCAGCTTCCAGGGTGAGGCGGCAGCTGGAGCCCTCCGAGACCTTCACCAGCTGACCGACGACACGGTACCGGCCGCCCAGGTGCAGGTCACGGCACAGCTCACCTGGGGTCGGAGCAGGGACCTGAGGTCAGAGTAGTACAGGTCACCGGTTACCTGAGGTCAGAGACAGTGACCTAGGGTCAGAGGCAGTGACCTTTGGTTAGAGTAATGACCGAGGTCACAGCACAGGTCACCTGGGGTCAGAGTAGTGACCTGAGGTCAGAAAAGAGGCAATCTGAAAGTCTGAACACTAGGATCTTCGATTAGTGGGGTAAAGGCCAACATTACGGGGGCGACGATTTATTACGGGACGACGGTTAGACCTCCAGCAACAGCGACTCGCCTCGGAAGACGACGCGGACCGACTGAAAGCGCCCTTTGCACGGCTTCAGGGGGGCCTCCAGCGCCTCCAGCGGCACCAGAAATCCCTCAGTCGCCTCCGAGAGCCGACGGCAGCCCACGTCCTCTCTGCGAGCACCAACATAAACACGTCATCGCACGGTGTAATAGTTTATATAACATAACAGCTAGTAATCCGGATAGCTCATTGATTTTTATTATGCTGTTTAACTGCCCCCTGCGATGGATGGAAAGAGGTTGCTCGTCATTGCATGGAGTTAACGAATTTAATGTCGATGTCGGCTAAATCCGAAAATGGTCGGAAAATGCTGTCATAGCCTCCACTGACAATTGATTCCTTGCCGCAATCAATCACTAAGATCCACAAACGGGCATGTTTCAGTCCTACACCTAGTCATTACCAGTGAGCTTCGTCGTCGCTTAGAGCAGTACCTCCGTATCCTGGACGTAAAATTCCTGTTAGTTTATCGTGGGTGCACCTCAACTTTGAGGTTTCCATCAACTACTAGGTCGTTTGCGACAAGATGCTCCTTCTCACCGAGTTCGCCGTTCGGGCACAACTGACCTCAGATTAGCGCCACAGTTGGTGCAGTCAGTGAAGGTGCCCGGCGGGGGTCGGCCCGGCACGAACACGCTGATGAGCTCCTCCGCGCAGTACGAGTTCTCACACACGTGCCGCATACATTCCCTGCCGACAAACGGGGGACGACGGTGATCAACGAATGTCCGCCCGGTCTAAGTAAGTACTTAGGTTTATCGGAGTTCTACGACGAGTTAACAAATGACAAATCTGACGATTGATGGTAGGTAATCTGATTCTGATCTGATCTGATCTGATCGATCTGATAAAATCTAATCATTCTACTTTAATCACATAAGGCCAGAGCAACGTAGCTCTGAGCAGAAAATGAATGGGAAAAATGGTCGGATGTAAGATCTGAAGTGGACCTACTCACACAAACTTCTCTGGCAGGGTGCGTGATAGAAGGATGCCGCTGACGGCGATCATGTGACCAGTGACCTCTGTCACTGAGGTGGCGGAGCAGACCAGATTATATGGACGAAGGGTCACCAGCACCTAATGAGGGTGAAAGTATGGATCAGGTCGCTGGGCTTCATGTCACAATGGCCATATATGTCTCATAGAGTAACAGAAGAGCATAAACAAGAATATACGACACCTGGTCGAACATCGGAGGATATGGTACAAGGTCAGCATGGCCACAGCCGCCCAAATCACTAACCTGTTCTGGTTTCAGCGTGACCCCGGGCAGGAGCTCCAGAGCAGCCACTGACTGACAGGTCAGCCGCTGGAAAATGCTCACTGCCTGGCGAGGCTGCCTCACAATCAGTTCAGCCAGATCATCTGTCAAACCAACTGATGTTAACAATTATGCCAGGTAACTACCCTTCAAGTTAAAACATGGCATTTGCTGATTGAGATTAAGACACCTATGGCAAAGAAGTAGGTCAACTAGTCAAACAAATTATGGCCAAAACAAAACCAGTGTTTTCAATCTTAAAGTTTGATCATCTTAAACTTGCAGATCTCTCATCATCTCTTCATCACTTGGCTTCAATCATATCACCTGACCTTAGGTTTTTGTAACTTTGTATATCAACATCTTACTCTGCTGTTGAAATGGATCAAGATTCCTTTTTACGAGCGAGCGAGCGCAGCGAGCGAGCGAGTTCATACTGAATTAAGGGAAAATCCTGAGTATGAGCGGCCGGCCGGCCGGCCGTGGGGACGCTCTTCAAAAGCTAATATCTTAGGAACGGGACATCCGATTGACAAGCGGTCTTCTTTACTGAATGTCACTTGGACGTAAAAGTTCTGTGGTGTGATGGCAACCATGCGTTCTTGCCAACCACCACACGTGGCGCGTGGTAAAGTTGGACATTTTTTAACAACCCCCAAAAGTGCAACCTCAATAACGGGCACGGCACAACGGTTGGGCCGATTGAATTGAAACTCGGTACACAGTCAGGTCTCCATCAGATAATTCATCTGCATGTGTTAAGGTTGGGGTGCTACTGCACGTGCAGGGGCCGTTTCCAGATCTCGAGTACGGCTGGGCCGATTGCGCTCAAATTTGGTACACGGTTGGGGACCAGTTAGTAGGGTATGTATGTATATTGTACCAGTATAACGCCTTTCGGGGCGACTAACGGAGCGAGCGAGAGGGTGGGCCTTGCACGTGCGAAATTGCGAGGGGGTATGTACCTCCAACTGACTTGTGCACGGCACCCTACTAACCGGTCTCTAGCGATGTGCCAAATTTCGGCACAATCGGCCCAGCCGTTCTCGAGATCTGGAAGCGGCACCCTGCACGTGCGCACGTGCAAAATGGGTCCCAACTGACTTGTGCACGGCACTCTACTTACCGGTCCCTAACTGTGTACCAAATTTGAGCGCAATCGGTCGAGCCGTTCTCGAGATCTAGAAACGACCCCTGCACGTGCGCACGTGCAGCAGCACCCCAACTCTGGCACATGGATATGCAGTGCCTAGTGGGTGCCTACCTACATGCCAACTTTCAGCGCAATCGGCCAAGTAGTTAGTAGTTACCGAGATATTGCAACAATTACAAAACTGACACCTCTTCGTTTTGCACGTGGCACGTGCATAAGCGGTCACCCACATGCATCAGGAATAGTCCAATAGTTGGTAGAAGGAATGAAGCTACCCTACAAAATTTACCGCATGTAAATCGGTCAAGTGGTTGCTGAGATATAAGCCTCGCAAAAGCGTCCGCACGGCCGGCCGGCCGCTCATACTCAGAAATTTCCGTTAATCTAAGGAAAGACTTCGCTCGCTTCGCTCGCTCCGTAATTAGCGAAGCATTCCAATGATGGATTAGTGTCAGCTTCTAGTCAATGACAATAGTAAAAACATAAAATACAAGCACACACACGCATACACATTGTACTAAAATACCAAAACGCTAGTCACATGTCGAGTTTAAAAGTCGTAGAAACTCCGCTCTAGTTCGAGAGCCGGTGGTGGCAGGCGGCAGGCGATTCCAGGACGAGGCCGCTCGGTACGACAAGGCCCGGCGCGACATAGACAGCCGGTAAGCCGGCAGCTCCAGTACACCGGCACACGTTGCCCGCGTTGAGCGCTGCGACACAGCGGCTCGCCGAGTGAATAGGGAGCGGATCGCCTCCGGAGCGCAATGAACACAGTGGAGCAGTCATGGTGGACGACAAGATCAGCAATGTCATGCCAGCCGAGGGCTCTCAACACCGGTGAAATATGTTCAGAAACCCGCGCCCCGGAGACGACCCTAGCACCAAAATTCAGGATCTTCTGCACCTTATGTAAATGACAGCGAGCGGCCCCGCCCCAGACGGAGAGGCAATAAAGGATGTGGGGGAAAACATGGCACTGGATAAGGAGCTTACGGGTCTCGGGGGTAAGATGATGACGAATTTTATACAAACATAGAAGGATGGAATTGCACTTTTTGACAACATTTGAAATGTGCTTTTCCCAGGATAGGGTTGAGTCGACCGTCACTCCCAGCATCTTCACAAAAGGGGATGGTTGTAGTGTGTGACCGCGTCCGCGACCGGATATGGTAAGGGAAAAGGATGAGGTTTTCTTGAGGTTCTGGCCAGTACCCACAAGAAGCAGGGTGGTCTTACTAGGATTCATTTTCAAGGAATTGGATTTGTAATAGGACTGGACAGCGAGCAAGGTGTCTTCCTGTTGTTTTTTAAGGACAGGTAAGTCAGTGGGAAGAGCGGAATCGAGGAGTTGGGTATCGTCTGCATAGGAAATGAGCCGTCCATGAGGAAAGTAGGTCATTTGTGAAGATGCTAAAGAGGATTGGGCCGACCAGGGAGCCCTGCGGAACGCCATGGGACATAGGAAGGGATAGGGAGCTGCCTCTCACCACCTGCCGCCGGCCACCGAGGTAACTCGCGAACCACCCGGGGTCAACACCGTACCAGCTCAACTTGGACAATAAAATACCAGTAAAACGCCTTTTGAGCGAAGAACGAGCGAGCGAGATAGTGAGCCCTGCACGTGCGTAAGGGCGAGAAGGTATTTCCAACGGGCTTGTGCAAAGCACCCTTCTAACCGGTCGCTAGCGGTGTGCCAAATTTGAACGCAATCGGCCCAGCCGGTCCTGAGATCTGGAAGCGGCATTCTGCACGTGCGCACGTGCAAGCGGGGTCCAAACTGACTTTTGCACGGCACCCTACTAACTGGTCCCCAGCCGTGTACCAAATTTGAGCGCAATCGGCCCAGCCGTTCTCGAGATCTGGGAGCGCCCCCTGCACGTGCGCACGTGCTGTAGCACCCCAACCTTAACACATGCAGATGAATTATCTGATGGAGACCTAACTGTGTACCGAGTTCCAATTCAATCGGCCCAACCGTTGTGCCGCTATTGAGGTTGCAATTTTGAGGGTTCTTAAAAAATGTCCAACTTAACCACGCGCCACGTGCGGTGGTTGGCAAGAACGCATGGTGGCCATCACACCACAGAACTTTTACGTCCAAGTGACATTCAGTAAAGAAGACCGCTTGTCAATCGGATATCCCGTTCCTAAGATATTAGCTTTTGAACAGCGTCCCCACGGCCGGCCGGCCGCTCATACTCAGGATTTTCCCTTAATTCAGTATGAACTCGCTCGCCCGCTGCGCTCGCTCACTCGTAACCATGGTCAACACTATCAAAGGCGCGACTGAGGTCCACTGACGTGATGGCAACAATGTGACCCCTGTCGACGCGGCGCGTCACCCACTCGACAGCGTCGGTGAGAGATACACTGTGGGTGAGAGCATCCTCCGTTGAGTGATATCGGCGGTGCGCATACTGAGATGGTGATAAAATAGAGGTCGTATCAAGATAAGAAGCGAGCTGATTGCAAACCACCTTTTCACATACTTTCGATAACACTGGTAAAATTGATATATGTCTAAAATTAACAGCGCTGTCACGGGAACCAGCCTTATGAAGCGGCACAACAGGGTGCCGTGCAAAAGTCAGTTTGGACCTCGCTTGCACGTGCGCACGTGCAGAATGCCTTTTCCAGATCTCAGGAACGGCTGGGCCGATTGCGTTCAAATTTGGCACACCGCTAGCGACCGGTTAGAAGGGTGCTTTTGCGCACGTGCAGGGCTCACTATCTCATTCTCGCTCGCTCGTTCTTCGCCCAAAAGGCGTTTTACTGGTTTTTACTTACAGCAGTAGTCGAGGATGTGCGTGATGTCTGCACAAACTGTGACAGGAAGAATGAGTCCACTTTGTGGCAGATCAGCACCCTCCCAGGCTAGTTCGGAGACTGTGTCTCGCAGCTGGTCAAACCAGTCCTGGCTGTCAAGGAGCCTGATAGCACCCTCTGTCAGTTCCATCACGGTTTCAGCTTGAACTTGAATTAATTATCAATATCAGACAGTGATGCATATGCAGGTACCTAGCTTGCATTGATATTGACAAATAGTTAGGCAACTGGCCAGCACCCTGTAGAAAAAGGAAGATATAACAGATTTGTCCTGGAATCCAGAATCATGGAATGTTTTATTGTTGGTTGGCTGGTTGGTTGGTTGGTTGGTTGGTTGGTTAATTGGTTGGTTGGTTGGTTGGTGTGGGTTTGTTTGGACTTAGCACCATACCCTGTACCCAGTCGACAAAGTGCTAGCTGGATCTCTCATGCTGTTCCAAGCGGCAATGCCATGTGCATTGCCCGGGGCAGGAATTAAACCAGGATGGCTGAATCTAAAGGTAAGGAATATACCCCTAGACCAGAGCGCTCCTCTTGTTTAATAGGTAGTGAAACAACCAAAAATACAAATATTGCTCACGTTAACCCGCGCCGGGCCGGGGGAGGGGTGATCTGCGGTTTTCACAGATATCTCAAAAACGGCGGCGCTCCGCGGCGCCGTTTTTGGCACACCTGTTCATGCATCTTTTCCGCACATGTTGTGAAAAATTTCAGACCCAGGGCTCTCAAGATCAGGTCACCAGGTCACGTCAAGTGACCTCACCTCAGAAAAAATTAAATCCTCATCATAGCGACACCGACTGAACAATCGCCTTGAAACTTTCAGCGAATGATAAGAGTAGAAGCATGTACAAAATGTATATCTTGGTATTTTGATATCGGTGCCAATATTGTCAGTTTTGTTTTGATTTTGGAGAGGCGCTTTAATTTAGGTTTATCTTTTGTGCCGATCCACCATTGAACTTTGTTTTGTTTTTATCACTCAATAAAATCAACTTAACTGAACTGAACTGAACCTCTGGCCGTCTGGCGACCTGACCTTTGACCTGACCCAAAAAATTACTGAAGTGTTTCTGTCAATTTTTTAACCTATTTTGAATGCTGCTTACCGCGGGTCGCTACATGGCCCAGGAGCTGAATTAAACAGACTACGAAGGAGTGGGTCAGGGTCGCCCAGCCCGGCACAGAAGTCACGGAGCACTGGCCTGGTGCGGGTTGATGTCAAGAGACAACAGAAAAGACTTTCTCGCGTTGAGTGCCTGCATTCTGATTCCACTTTTTATTGCGCAAAAACCGATAATGTAAAGTGAAATATTCAGCAGGACATCCACAACTCATTTACAATGAATAATTGCCGCTTACCACCCTGACCCCTTCGATTTCCTGTCTGATTTCCCGTCAGACTCAAAGATATTGATATTTTAACCCTATTTCAATATAACCTATTGTTTTGGGTTAGGGCGCGTAGCAGCTTAGCTCTTGCGTCCAACCAATCAATATACCCTGCAAATATACAATCCACTCAAGGCCGTATACATCCAGTGACTCACGGTATATAGAGAACTCAGTGACTGAACTCTATAACAGTGCTGCCAGATGGGGAAGGCTGTAATCCTCCAGATCAGTTACAAAAATCCTCCAGATTCCTCCAAATCCTATTGGTAGATATAGAAAGGCGGTCTTGGACGCTGCGGGGGGCTATACCCCCAAAAAAAGTTTCCCCAAATTCTAAAAACTCATCGGATTTCGAATCCTTTCGCACTGCTGTGCAGTTTAAAAGATACTTTTTCTAATAAAAGTTGTTTAGTTTTCGTTTTATCCTCCAAAAAAAAAAACGAAAATTTTCGTCGACTTCAGGCGCTGCAGAGGGCCGGGGGCATTTGCCCCATTCCCCAAATGTCCCCCTTAGATCCGCCAGTAGTTTGGTACCCTCGTAGATATAGCTAAAGACTGAGACATTTTGCAGTCTCACGGTGATAAAGGACGTAATATATCATAACGGGTAGGGTGACGCTGGGCAGGAAAATGCCTTTTTAGTCTTGAATGTGTTATATTTTTCCATGAAATTGAATATACTAATCGTACGACAAATCCTCCAGATTTTCCTCCAGAATCAAAAATCCTCCAAAAGCAAAATTTGTCCGCAAATAGAGTTCAAAATCCTCCAGATTTGCGGAAATCCTCCAAATCTGGCAGCACTGCTCTATAATGCAATTATCTCTACCGATTGGCGCTTTTGCTTCAAAATTTCGCGGCAATAAATAAGCGATCGTGTTCGAAAAGCTCAGCTCGGAATATAGCATCTGCTGTCGGAAACGGAAATCAACGCAGTTCGTTCTTGCTGTAAATGACATCATATTAGAATAATAGGTATTTAAATGCTCTTTTTGAATCTATTATTCTTTTTATTTTATACATCGAAGTAGAAAAAGGCAATAAAAATTTTAGGCACAAAAACAAAGGTGCATATCAGCAATTTATATCAATAAAATTCGATGACATAATAAAATTTTCGTAATTCGAGAGGTCACCGATATTTATCACCTTGAGCTCATCAGCTCACTAATAGGCCTGCGGCAGATTATAAACACGGGTGTATTTGTGCATTTTTATTTGCATGCCTATAGAAACACGTGTCTTGCACGTGCACGTGTCATTTGTCGGTTGTCACCTTGGTTGCCGTTGCCGGCCACCACGCGCGGATCGCATAGTTTGGGATTCATTCGTGCATATTTACCTAAAGAACTTAAGCCCTGAAGCCCCTGTAAAAGGTAAGCATCAATGCGTTTTAATGAATATTTATGCGAGCGTAGGTAATTAAGAGTATTTGGTATACCTGGCCCTGTTCAAGTGCTCTGCGGCCGCCGCGGCTCCCGCGGCCGGGAGGCGGAGCCTAATTTCGGTTAGGTTGAACACCCTTGCGGCTGCGGCCGCTGCCGCCGGCGACGAGAATGGCACGGTTGTTTTGAAAGGAGATGCTGATCAAAATTTCGTGGGTTATTGCTTTACAATGGCTTTGTTACTTCAACTAGTACCTTTTTGAAGCAATTATACCTTAACAACATAATAAAATCTACCGAAACAAAGAGCGAAATCCGCAGTGTTTTGTCTCACGCGCGCAGTTTATGTCGAAGTTTCCTTGCGGTCGCTCCCGAGCGACCGCGGGAGCCGCAGGAAGAGCTACGCATTACCCAGAATGCTGCTCTCGCCTGATTGGCCGCCAGCTAAGCTCCGCCTTTTTGGCCGCGGGAGCCGCGGCGGCCGCGGACACTTGAACAGGGCCCCTATCAAAAAGCTGGGAAATGTCAAGATAAGGTCCTAAGAAGATTTCAAGGATATTTTTGTCATATTCTTACATTATTTTACATCGTGAATCCAAGAATGATAGGGGAGACCTGGCAGGTATGGCCGTATCAGGTTGGGCAAACTTAACTTCTGGAATCAAAATACGGAGGCAACAATAATTTGATTCTGATGGGAGGAGCCATGACAAAATATGGGCATGGAATCAATTTTTTTATTCATTTGGGAGCACTTTTGACTTCAAATGTATCGTCATGCCAGACTGGAAAAAATAGCCGTTATGCCGAATATGTCCTGCGTGTACTGGCGGGATTGTGCCGAAAATTTCAGCGCACGTCCGGCGTAACTTCACATGCGGCGAATTCAGCGCATGGCGGCGGACGAATTTTTCGGCGCAGGGTGGTCGCATAATTTTTTGGCGAAAGACGGTCACCGAATTTATGCGGTACGCTGGTCAATAGCAGCAGATTCCAATTCGCCCCACGGGCGGCTCTGGAGAGGTTGCGGGACAAGACGTCCCCGCCCCGGTCGTCACGTGCTCGAACCGGCGAGTTGTTGTTGTGGGTTAGGGCGCGTAGCAACTTGGCTCTTGCGTCCAACTCGAACCGGCGAGCCGCCCTGAGTACTCAGCGGAGTCCGGAGGAACCTCAATATACCCTGGGAGGAACGGCCGCCCAGGTGAGGCCTCAACTTTCGGCGTAGAGATACGTATGGAAAACCTTGTTGAACGTCGCCAAACGTCGTTAACCCGGCAGGCGGTGGGCCGACCCGACCACCTTCCGCGCAGTGGGGGGGGGGGGGGGGCATTTTTTGCACCCCCCGTATCTCCGAAACTACTGGACGGATCCGGGAAATTCAAACGGCGTTCGATAGCCCTGTCAAATTTGTTCAGGGAGCCCAGCTTTCATTGACCTCGGGGTCACCGAAATCCTGTATCCGCCAGTGCTGGCCACCCACCCCCGCCCAGGTGATCCTAAATCAATAAAATGATGCTTTCATTCAATGTCCTCTTCATTAAGTTTTCTTTTTTTCGCGATTGGTCGAAAATTTAACTACCAATTGCATTCGAACAGAAAAAAGTATTATTTGTCTTATTTCATGGAACGTGATTGAGTTTACCCAAATAAATATGTGGCCAAGCGACCTCCATGGAGTGGGTTGTTGGCCGCTTATGCGGTACTTACTCTTAGGCTCCTAGAGAGCTCAAGGTAGATCCCAGCTATGAGTATTTTGCTCAATGTCGAGAATAGAATATGATAGCACCGGCCCATACCTCCCGGGCCATGGCCCATACCTCCCTGGGTATTTTGATGGATCTAAAAGGCGCATGATTTATGAAAAGTTATCTCGAGACAAAATAGTTGATAATCCCAGATGCCTAATATCAGACACACTTTACAGGCGAAAGGCAATTTCACGTACACAGAGTGAAAAACCAGGTCAAGCCACTGCCCACTGGAAGAAAATTGCAATTTCATAAAAACCGGCCCATACCTCCCGGGTCTCCCCTACTTACATGTCTCGCAAAAAAAGGGAAAAACAATCACTAACCTAACCTAACACCATGGATTGGGTGTTCCTGGATAGCTGGACACTCCGCCGATTTTCTGACCACCCAATTTAACGACAGATAGGGCACCGGCGCCATTTTAGCATTGCGTCCTACGGGTGGAGCGTGTCTTCTTGGATACTTTTGTCAACAATTAATCAACAAGGACTTATGGGATTGCTGAGGAACGATGCTATTTGACAACAATTTGCATTGACCAGTCAAGAATGTCGGTCCAGTTTATGGGCTCCTGATAATGGTTCCGTGTGTGCTAGTGACTAAACGGAACGTTACAAACTGAGAAAGGACTAGAAATATGTTGAAAGTGTTTAAAATCGTGTCATCAGAATTCCGAGCTAAAACATTTTGCCCTGTGATACCGCGTCTACAGCATGGCCCCATATGGCGGCGGCCACCGCCGGTGCACTATCTGCCAATGTTTCTGCGCTCCGCCACCAGGGCAGCTGCTTGGTCGCCGGCGCTAGTGTTGGGGAATAGGGAGTGTCCTATCCAGGAATACTTTATTCACGCTAAAACATATTTTTTTTTTTTGCTGTTACACATTCGTATCAACAGCGTCACAATTGTAGTTCGGACCTTATCTTGACAAATAATCAGCAGCCTGCCTGCGTTTCTCAGCCTCTCATTGGTCAACAGCACGGCCATATCCCTTCAACACAGTAAGCCACCTAGTGGCTTACTAGGAGCGAGAGGTTGGGGAAGCTGTTGGCAGCAGTGAACGAACAGGGCCCGGAATGTGGTAGGGCAACCTTAAGGTGTCGGCTACTCCATTATTTATTTTATTATGTTTAGCTGAACATCTTACTGTCACTCATGTATATCAATATACCCCCACCTAGGTGCTGCCCATCCTAGGCTAGGTGAAGGCCCTAAAGCCATTCTTCCTTTTTATTTCAGGGTCAGAAATGAGCAATCATCTTTCAGCATCAGGTTCTGCCTTGGTGTAGTCACTGGAACAACTTTGCACAACACTCAGAATATCACCTAGAAGTCTCAGCCGTGAGTCGCAGCTATGACTGTGTGTGATGTGTGTGGCGGGGACCAGTTCTCTGCTCATGATGGCTTCTACTTCTGTGATGAATGCCACACACAGTCACAGGATATCAGAGACCTGGCCACAGATGATGACTTCGTGCAAACAGGCATGTCCTCTCGAAACTTTGTCATCAGTGATGCGACGCGGGCCAAGCGGCAGCGCCAGAAGGAGAGGAAGGCCAAGCAACGGGTAGCGCGGATCAAGATCACTCCAAAAGAGGTGCTCAACCTCCTGCTGCACCGTTGGTCGGCGGCGCTGGTGGCACGCGGTGCGCCGGCTCAGCTCACGGAGGCCACTGCGCAGCTTTGGGAGGTAGTGCTGCGCTCTGGCCGTGCCAACACTAGGATGTTCCGCGGCGTCACCGCGGCGGTGATGCTGCTGTGGCTGGCGCTGGTCGACTGCGAGCCGCTCTGTCGCCTCTCGGACGTGTTTCGTTGGTCACGCCAGGGCGTGCTGCCGGTACTCACCGCCAGGAACGAGATGCCGGAGGATGTGAGCACTGATAGGTGCAATACATTCGTAGTTGGCAAGTTGATGAATATGGCAAAAATACGCGAGCAGTTATCATCGATGGTGAATAAGCTGGGCCTGCCTCCGCCGCCGCAGCCATCGTTGCACCGACTGCTGCGGCGACTTCTGGACGAGCTGGTGCTACCGACACAGCTGGCCGATGTTGTGACGAACGTGGCGCGCCTGGGTTCGCCGCCCGACACCTACATGCCCGAAGCGTCTGCGCTGGCCATGCTGCTCATTACGCTGAAAATGCTGCTGGGCTTGGATGACGCGACCGAGGTGCGCAACTCAGAGGTAGCGAAGGCGCGCAACGACGCCATCGTGGACGGACCGCGCTGGTTCGTCTTCACAGAGTGGCTGGCGTTCATGCGCGAGCTGCGCGCAGAGGCAAGCGAACAGGACTATGTGGAGCTGGACACGGCGGACCGCGAGCTGGAGACAATGCCTGGGCTGGACTACTGCCGGCACCATCACCGGCAACTGCTCTTCGACTATGTTCGGCGCGAGGGCACCTTCCGCGCACTGGAGAAGGTCTCCACTTTCCAGAATTACAACAGTGCCGAGTACCGGCTGCAGCTCATGAAGCTGTTTGGCAGGGTGTTGACCCCGCAAATGCCCCCGCCGCCGTCCGAGAGCGATGATCTGCTGCGGCCGGTCGCCTCGCGGCTCGAGCATCATGGAGGTGAACTGCTGCGCCGCGCCAACGAATTTCGCCAGTCACGGGTGGATTATCTTCTCGACGATTCGCACGTGCGTGCTCTCAAGGCCGAAGGCGTTGCCGTGGCGGTGACGCTCACAGCCGCCCGACAACGCATTCCGTCCGAGGTTTCTATCTTACGCCCCAGTCAAACAGAAGGCGTCAGGGCCTGGTCGCGTGACATAGTGCTGGTGGATGACCCCGATGAAGCAGGTGACATGCAACGGCGGATCCGTGAACGCCATCCAGCACCGTGGCGCCGGCCGCCGCTCGACGACCTGCGCCTGTTCCGGCCGTTCGACGAGATCTGGCGACTGCCGCAGGCGTGGATGGGAGTACCTCCTTATCGGCCCGACTACATGACGGAGGCGGGCGCGCTGCCGATCAACTACCGCTGCCTGCTGGAGCTGCTGGCCGCCAGCATCGACGTAGTGCCCTTCCACTTCCTACGGGACGTAGTTCGCGCCGAGGCAGCCGTGGTTGGCATGGAATTCCTCGTGTTCAATGCGCGCGCGCGTCGTGAGGGTATGGATCCCAAGGTTCTGAGGTTTCGAGCGAAGCGTAACAAGGGCTACTACAAACACTGGAAGAGGAAGGTGGCTAAGAAGCGCACTTCTGAGGGAGCGGAGCCAGACTCCAAAGAAGCTGAGCCTGACTCAGAGGGGATAGCGCCGACATCAGAGTCGAGACCAGGTGACCCCAAACGCCCCAGAAAGAGGAAGAAAGGAACGAAGAAAAGCACCTCCAAGAGAGCAAAGCCAAACTCAGAGGGAGCTGGTCCGAGTTGCGAAGAACAAAGGCAGGGGTCCGAGGCAGTCGAGCTGGGCTCTGACACTGGTCAGGATAGCGCCAGATGCCCTTCAAAGAAAAAGAAGAAGAAGGAGGTGACCAAGAAAACCGCTTCCGACAGAGGAGGATCGAGCTGTGAGAAAGGGGGGCCAAGCTCAGAAGAGGCGGTGCTAAGCTCTGAGGCAAGGCTTGGTAACGCCAGATATCCCAGTAGAAAAAGGGGGAAAAGCAGCTCTGATGCAAGTGGCCTGATTCATGAGAGTGTAGGTTTGAGCTCTGATAAAGCAAAGCCAATCTTTGAGGGAGCGGGGCAAGGCTCTGAACCAAGATCACCTGGCGCTAGACGCTCTAGGGAGAGTAAAAGGGTGGTTGGAAAAATGGCCTCTGAAGAGCTAGAAGGAAGCTCGGAAGAAGCAGTACCGTATTGGAAAGAACTAGTCCGGAGCTGCGAAGTAGTACTGAACCGCGAGGAAGCAGGTCTGTACTTAACGGAAGTGCGGCCGAGTCATGGGGCCGTGGCAGAGGACGTCGGCTATCCCAAAAAGAAGAAGAAAGCCACCTTGAAGAAGGCGAGGTCAAGACGTGATGACGACAGCGTACAGCACACTGCGACGGCCAGTCCGGAGTCGTTCGATGATTGAAAACATGTCGGGGTAACTGGTTGACATTTTCCAGAAGCATCCTGTCAGACGGTCGGGGCAGGTCAGGACGGCCTCTTCATTGAAATGTGAGGTCTGGCGGGTTGCCTGTGACCCGACAGGCGGATTCAGGGCTGTGTTTTGTTAGTATTGCTATTTGTGACTGTTTGTTTGAATCGATAGTCTTGTCTCGGGAGTCTTTGTGGAATTGGCGTTTTCGATATAAAAAGGCAGTACATGTTTCGTCAAAATTGTATTAGATGATTTGACAAAGCAATGTGAAAGCAAAGAGCTGCCAGGGTATGCACATACAAAATGCAGCTGACGTAGCACGTGTGAAAAGCTTCAAGCGTTTGCGTCAGTAAGCCACATAATTTTCATATCAGTGCACATCTCAGTTGGGCGATAATTTGATCAGTTGTACATTATCGACCCTTTTCTGTTCCAGTGCCCTCACCTTAGTCAGATCTGATGTCGTTCAGCTCAGTGTCTAGAGCTTGTCTGTATTTTGTTCTACCGGGCCTACGAAACAATACATTTGCTCATCCTCATCGATTTTTTCCCGCCAGTCATGCCGCTAGGTAAACATCTCGGGTTAGCATTGTTTGGTCCATATAACACAATATCGAGCATATGTATTAGGTCGGCAGTTAGATAATACTTGAAGTGTAACGATAGATGATGGAGATAACACTGTCAGATGAATCACAGGGGCCAGCATGCGCTGTGCACGCGCCTTGAGAGACGGATGTAGATTACCCACCGCCTGCGTACCTACTGAACGCGTGGTTACTCCAGGACTACCTTGAATTTTAGAAATGCTGTCTTTGTGTCTTTGCAACATAACCTACCACTTAACGTACCACGCGGCTGCTTTTTAAACATTTAACTAGGAGATTAGGTACGTACAGTAAATACATAACTATACGATTAAAAACCAGGCAGAGAGGCAGCCGTTGTCAATACCACAAGACAACTCCAGCGTTGCTGATGCTTTGCTGAGGGTACAGCCAGGGTATATCGGTTACAGCAGCCGGGAACGCTTGCTTAATGGCGAACTGGCAGTGTTACAAAAGCAACGCTCTGCGTTCACCAACTGAACACCATCCTGCACCGCTTTTTTCGGACATCTGGCGGCGACATTAGCAAAACTCAGCTTTCGCCAATGCTCGCTAGCCCTCCGACGGCGCTACTGTAGCGCAGGCACTTAGAGGCATGTGCTTAGGTACTGGCACGTCTCTCACACGAACCATTACCAGCGTAAGAGTTTGATATTGGTTTGACGGCAAACTCATTGGTCAGCTTGTAGACACAACGAGCTCCACCAATATCGGGTAGCTGCCGAGGGCCATCTTCATCTTGCAACAACGGCAACATCGCTACTGGGTGAATCGTCATTTCACAGTTAACACTGCACATTCAATATGCACGATACTATCAGCATCCTCACTCTCGACCCAACGCCAAAGTACACCATCGCTACGGGTGAGGTTTTTGGTCACTTTGAACTGGCGTCACTAGTCACCCAATGACTTCACTAGGCATCGGCCGACATCACTCACTCACTGATGTTCCTGATCCCTGAACACCGCCCTGGCGAAGGGTAAAGGCGGTCCCACTTGATCTCTTTTCGTGGCTGTGCTTGCCCTTCGATACCGTTCGGCTGCCTATTCCGCCTCAGGAGGGCGGTGTGGCCCGCCTAGCCAGGAACTGAACCGCCTTCTGGCCCCAGCGCGTGTGGGGTCCGAGCTTGGGCCGGCCGTTCCGCTTGAAGCCCAGGTACCAGCCCAGGTGAGCGTTCTTCTTGCTGAGGTAGACCAGGTATCCTCCGTCCAGCTGCTCGATGAAGATGCAGCCCATTTCGTCCGCATCACGCTGCAAAAGACAGGGACGTCACATGTCAGTAAAGCCCGGATTCAGCCCTGATGCCTGTCCCGCAAGTCGCAACTCAGTTGATAGAGGATCGGACTCCCGGTAGTGAGAGCCCGGGTTCGAGACGCTCCGGTGCTCGATATTTGAGACTCCTGGCGGAGATGGTCTGCGGTTGGTGGGAGCAGCCGCAGCCAGTTGAAGTCAGAAGTCAGCCAGACTTTGGCATCTAGATCAGTAGCGGCGGAACACTTTCAATTAGGGGGGGGGGGGGGCATTGACGACTTTTGGTCCCATTCTTTCCATGCAACGCCCATAGGGCTAATGTTAAAATGCCCAAATCAAAGGGGGCACGGTGCCCCGGTGCCCTCCCCGTTCCGCCGCCTATGATCTAAATTCTCCCAAGATTCGGAACACGTCAGATCAAGCTGAAACTTGCGCACAACAGAGGCCGAGACATACACAATACGCAGCCCGAGCGAGCTATTCGGTGTTTCCCACGGTCACACAGCCGTTTGACCTGAGGTCAGCAAAGGTCACGTGGCCCAAATCTGCACAGCGGATTGTGGCCTACCCAGTAGAGCTAAAGCGATAAAAACGACACCAAACGACTCGCCAGTTCCTAATCTTATTTCCCACTAGCAATTTAACATCTCAAGGTCATGCGATGACCCAAGAACATTTGTGGAGTATGTCGAAAATACACTGCACAGCGGCCCTCGAGTATAACTTATCAGGATCGGCCGAATTCCAAATCAGAGCACATCATCGGGCGGCTCATAAGCCGATAGTAACTTCTCCTGAAACTGCTGACGATATGTGACACCATAGGTATGACCTCCGCGGAACACAATGTACGATTGGACGACGCCCCCGCCCCCCCCCCCCATACGTCGCAGCCCAGATTCAGTCCAGATTCGGGACACCTCAGATCAAGCTGAAGGACAGCTCAGATCAACATCGCGGCAGATCAAGATCAGCCACGTCATGCGTTTCTATCCCATCGGCGTCAAAATTGTCATCGGCACTGCCTCGAAGTCGATTACTGCCATCGTTCCGAATCTGATGCCTCAATAGTCACCCCGCCCCCAGTCCCGTCCGTCCCCCTCCCACAGACCGTCTTCCGTGCCCCCCCCCCCCCCTCCTACTCCCCGTCCCACGCACGGTCGCGTCGTCTGCGCGCCAATCCGCCTCGGGCTATGGTCACGTGATCAGCAATCACCAATGATGATGAGACAGACGTCCGGCCGCGAGACGGGTTCGGCTGCATGCGTCTGCGCAGTAAGCGTTATTTCTGATGTGCAGTGCGGGCGCGTGACCGGATGGTGTTGATTTTGATCGTGTTTGTATTGCAGGCGTGTCGGTGTTGGTGCTCTTGTGGTGTGTTGGTGATCAGTGTGACAGAAAATGATAAAACTGGTCTTTATTAGTTGGAGAAGTGTGGGACCGCGTGGACAATTCCTAGCCAGTGTTGACTGCCATGGTGATGGAGGCTGTTGATATCAAATGTCGGAGCCCGGAACGGGACGGTGCACTGGGACCGGTTTCAAATGGATTTCCGAGGCCGCTGAAGCGTGTCGATGGCAATATAGCCCAATCGTGATCGGTGTCACATTTTCCACATCGTTACGATCCTTATGATTTGGACATGAGGCGCAAAGTTCACTGCTTGACGTGAATCGGCTTGAGATTGTCAGGAGCATCACTCAAAGACGTCGACAAATGACTGCAACAGCAGGTAAGTCCGGCCGCTGGGCAAGTCAGCGGCTGGTTTTGCACGATTTATTAATTTCTTTAATTTCCGCTTTTTCTCCTCTCGCTATCTTCACCTCTCAGTTCTGGGCTCTGTGGGTTTCAGTAGGTGCCTACCTACAGGCCACGTTTCAGTTCCGGCTACGGCCTAGCAGTGCAGTGTCGTGTGCGCCGTGCATGTGACACGATTTCAGTGGCGCAGCCAGGGGGGGGGGGGGGGGGTCAGAGGGTCAGTTGACCCCCCCGAAATTTCTGTCGGGGGCCCGCTCGAGAGAGCGGGCCCCCGCTCTCTCGAGCGGGGGCCCGCTCTCTCGGGCCCCCGCTCGAGGGCCCGAGAGGGAGGGAGAGAGAGAGGGAGAGAGAGAGAGAGAGAGAGAGAGAGAGAGAGAGAGAGAGAGAGAGAGAGAGAGAGAGAGAGAGAGAGAGAGAGAGAGAGAGAGAGAGAGAGAGAGAGAGAGAGAGAGAGAGAGAGAGAGAGAGAGAGAGAGAGAGAGAGAGAGAGAGAGAGAGAGAGAGAGAGAGAGAGAGAGAGAGAGAGAGAGAGAGAGAGAGAGAGAGAGAGAGAGAGAGAGAGAGAGAGAGAGAGAGAGAGAGAGAGAGAGAGAGAGAGAGAGAGAGAGAGAGAGAGAGAGAGAGAGAGAGAGAGAGAGAGAGAGAGAGAGAGAGAGAGAGAGAGAGAGAGAGAGAGAGAGAGAGAGAGAGAGGAGAGAGAGAGAGAGAGAGAGAGAGAGAGAGAGAGAGAGAGAGAGAGAGAGAGAGAGAGAGAGAGAGAGAGAGAGAGAGAGAGAGAGAGAGAGAGAGAGAGAGAGAGAGAGAGAGAGAGAGAGAGAGAGAGAGAGAGAGAGAGAGAGAGAGAGAGAGAGAGAGAGAGAGAGAGAGAGAGAGAGAGAGAGAGAGTCTCTCTGCATGGGTGCATGGGTTACTGCTGATCGCCCTCCCTTCAAGAAGATCAAATAGTAAATCGACCGAATAAGGAAAAAAGCTAGAGGGAATGTGGCACCCTGAGGCCTGAACCACCAATGACACTAGTTGCCAGTAGCAGTCATGGCTGTAGGCCGTGGTGCCGAGATGGAAGTGGCCCGTTCACTCACATTTTTGGTAAACATCAGAGCAAAAAAGTGATTTTTACATGGCATGCTAGAAACACGAACTGTTTAAAAAAGTAATTGACCGAATAACATAAAAATCACACCATTTACTGAAGATGTGTGCCGCATTGACTATTCGAAGTTTCAATGTTGTATCTTTATCACTTTCTGAGAAATATTGATTTAAAGTTGGGAACGTTTTTTTCTGGGCCACCCGGTATATATATATATGTATGTATATATATATATATATATATATATATATATATATATATATATATATATATATATATATATATATATATATATATATATATATATATATATATATATATATATATATATATATATATAATCGTTATTTGAATATAGTATATAGTATTCTCATAAGACAGTATATTGCAACCAGTATAACGCCTTTTGGGGCGACTAACGGAGCGAGCGAGAGGGTGAGCCTTGCACGTGCGAAATTTCGAGGGGGTACCTCTAGCTGACTTGTGCACGGCACTCTACTAACCGGTCTCTAGCGATATGCCAAATTTGAGCACAATCGGCCCAGCCGTTCTTGAGATCTGGAAGCGGCACCCTGCACGTGCGCACGTGCAAAATGGGTCCCAACTGACTTGTGCACGGCACCCTACTAACCGGTCCCAAACCATGTACCAAATTTGAGCGCCATCGGTCCAGCCGTTCTCGAGATCTGGAATCGACCCCTGCACGTGCGCACGTGCAGCAGCACCCCAACTCTGGCACATGGATATGCATTGCCTAGTGGGTGCCTACCTACATGCCAACTTTCAGCGCAATCGACCAAGTACTTACCGAGATATTGCAACAATTACAAAAGTGACACCTCTTCGTTTTGCACGTGGCACGTGCATAAGGGGTCACCCGCATGCATCGGGAATAGTCCAATACTTGGTAGAAGGAATGAAGCTACCCTACAAAAATTACCGCGTGTAAATCGGTCGAGTGGTTGCTGAGATATAAGCGTCGCAAAAGCGTGACCACGGCCGCTCATACTCAGAAATTTCCGTTAATCTAAGGAAAGACTCCGCTCGCTTCGCTCGCTCCGTAATAATAGCTCTTCGTCTAACTCCTTTTGCCATTTTTTCAAGTGGCTCCCTGCATGGAAAAATTTGTCAAACATAATATTCATCTATTATTGTTAAATAATAAGAAGATAAAGATAAGAAGATAAAGATAGAAGGTAAAAGAAGATGATTCTGTTAACAATTATCGGGGAGAAAGTCATCCGAAACCAGACTATTTACTTGAGAATATTCCTGGCAAGAGCACTCCGTATAATTTCGTCATCCAATCATTCATGTTTTAAATCGATTCATTTCACACTACATTCTGATTGATCTAAAAATGCTGACTATACGTATGGTGTCTGGTGATTGGTGTTTTGCAAGCCGCGAACGTATAAGGGGGTCCAGCGACCCCCCCCCCCACCACCCATTGCATTATGGCAGAGCATCTCTGGATTGACATTCGGACATCGGCCAGAACTGAGAGCAGTCTCGCCAACATCCCGCGGTGACCGTTCAATCTGTTCTGGCGCCCCGCTTTGGACAGTTTCACCAGCGGCATTAGTCATTCTGCAGAGAGCGCGATGAGTCATCGGGACAGGGTGACTCGCCTCTCGTCACATCGACCGTACAGTGACTGACACGTACACTGGCTACACATAAAAGAGAAGCATTGCGTAAGAATAACCGCGCAAGCTTGCACTTAATTGAATATAATTGACACATTCCTATCCTCTTTTTCACTTTCACTAACATGAAACACCAGTCGCTACCAAATCCTCCAACGCATCGTGCTTATCTCTTAGTTTGTGAAAACACGTTATCGCAATTCAAGACCGACCCTGAGGGTGTTTCCTGGGTGTTTCGATGCCTTTTCGCGGGCACGGTTCCAGACATCGACGCCTTGGTGCGACACCGTCGATGGCGACGAGGCATGCAAAGCAGCGACGATTCAGCGCCATTACACTAACGAAGAGACGACGTAGAGGGCGGAGTCGGCGACGCATAGACGGCGGAGACGGGTGTCGGATGAGGGAGGATCCTGTATGATAACAGGGGACGTGATGGTATGGCTCTGCGCAACCAGAATATTCAGAATTCAGAGTAAGGCCAACGATATTACAGTGCTACGAAGTGCTGTATGTATGGGTCTGAGACAGAGTAGCACAGAAAAGACCAAACCGCTAAAATACTGGAGCCGGGGCATTTATAAAAATATCAGCATTTCAGCCATTCCCGATTGTTAGGATTCTGGAGCCCGTAGGTTTCCCTAAACTCCAGGGTGGTGCCAACATTGGTGCCCCATTTCCATATAGGATGCAAAGGCGGCGATGTACCCTCCATGGGCCGATACGGTCTGTGGACACGGCCGACGAAGCGGTGAACAATGATGGACGACCGGCGCAGGCCAACGGACAGGGGCTGGGAGGGGAGGGGGA